>NC_081522.1:34529019-34704019 GCF_030273125.1 Centropristis striata
TTTATTACAGTTTTCTTTGATGAGCTGTCCGTTGATATATATACATATATATATATATTTATATATATATAATATATAATATATATTTTCTAAAGCGTTCATTCCATATTAATAATAACACTTTAACTCGTAAGGCAATGAGGTTTCCCTCATTTACACTGACGTACATTTACAAACAGTACAGAAATACAAATTCAAAATGCAGATAACAGACAAGAAAAATAAGTAAAAATGCTATTTAACCCTCTGGGACCAGTATGGACATTTTCAGCCATATTTGTCATTTTTCACTTTTGTTTTTGCAATAGTTTTGGCTGTGATACTGCAAATGGGGTGATTTTTGTAAAACGGTTTTTATTCTTGATATATTTTCAAATTCAAATTTCAATTTTTATAATGGGTTAATAATACACTGTTTCATATTTACCACCCTTTCAGGCCCTTTGGGCTGAAAATTTGAATATTACAAAAAAACAATTTTAAAAATTATGTTTAATATGGAAATGTTGGCCTCTGAAAAGTATGTCCATCTATATGACTCAATACTTTGTTGGGGCTATTTGACTTAAACTACTGGAAATGGTCTTTTTCATCATATTCTCATGTATTAAGATGCACCTGTACACAGACTGCACTGACAAAGGGCACGAATATGACACCATTGTTGGATCACTATGAACCGTACTATGAAAGGGGCTATACATGGACCGATAACTTTCACTTTCACTCAGCAGACACACTGCAGGACATTCATGAGATTTCCTGTAAGAGAGTCACTTTCCCTGCAGAGATTCATATCGAAAGTGAAATAATCCCCTTCCATTTTATATGTAACACGATCCCAGCAGTTGATCTCACAGCCAGACTGATCTCTGCAGAACAAAGAAGTGGCCAACAGTCAACAACAAATGTTTTAGCTGCAAACCTTTTACTGCACACTGAGTACTTTCCATATCTTAGATACATTTAGCTGATTGTACTTTCCTATGCTTCAACATCGGCACCAATGATCCATTTTCATTTTGATAACTAAGACAAATAACATGATTTCTTGTGGTGTTATTTTTAGAATGAACTGAGATGAAAGTTCGCTCGACTGTTTTTTTTGTCGCCAAGGAAACGGTGTTAGCTAGTGAGCCTTTGTGTCCCAGAATCATTTAGGTCCATTAGAGAACATAAGAATTACATTCATTACAGTTTTCTTTGATGAGCTTTCGTTGTGAAAGTGACAGATCGTATCGAAAGGGTTAGGGTTTTCTACTTTATTCTGCATAAATCTCTTAAACAACTTCCACCCTGTTTAAAACTACCAAATCTTCAAAGATTTTGAGGATCTTAACCTTTTAAATGCCAGTTATTTTCCACATAGTAAATATTTTTTGGCAGGGGCATTTTTATCACAGCCTGGGATATGTCAAAGATTAGCGACAAAATAGATTTTGATGCATTTTTACTTTTTGTGTAGTGTCAGATTTAAAATGCAAAAAAACCAACAACTTTATGGCCACTTGATAGTTTTTATCGCTTGTTTTTTGGGAAGTGGACATTTTCAGCCCAAAGGGCCTGAAAGGGTAGTAAATGAAAGTGGGCCCAGAGGGTTAAAATGACCAAAGCTGAAAACAGTTGCAGGAAAGTCTGCAGTCAAGCTATGAAACGAAAAAAAAAATGTATAAATACTAATTTCCTAAACGGCATGTCATAATGCATATAGTTGTTTCTCATTTGTTTTTACGAAACAAAAAACAAAAAAAAACACATACAATATACAAACACTTATGATACAATTAAGAAAAAATACAACCTCACATACAACATCACAACATAACATTTTATCATAACATCAAAACAACACAACCGGCTTATCTTTTAGTGTTGGCAGCTGTAGGTGTTGATAAGCCACAATTTCAATTTTTTTGTGAATTTATTTTATTAAGTGTTATTTAAGAGCTGGCAGAGCCTTATTGCCAAACATAAAATAAATAGATGTGTAAATTAAACCTAAAACCTTGAAGAATATCAATAAGATTGGGACCAGTCTTGTCATGTTTATCAGCTTTCACTTTCACTTTGAAAATCCCCGAGTCAGAGCTCACTGATGGGAGGATCCGAAGCTGAGGCATTATAAAGACCTGCCCAGCTTTGTGTTCACATCCATCTGAAGAAGCGAGCCCGAACTGCCAAGATGATCGACACAGACGTTGCTCTTGAAGCTCTGAACGTGCTCTGCAGTGCCGGAGTAACGGCTGCTCACAGACAAGGATCAGGATCAGGATCAGGATCTGCGGCAGCAGACATCAGTGGAGGAGCAGCTCAGCTGCAGCAGGGCATGAGGGAGCTGTCAATCAGGCACCTCATCCCTTTAGTCCTATTTGGTGATCACAGCAGGTAATTATTGCACATTTCCCTTTGTGTTTATTATTGCTGAAAATGTACAGTATTTGAAGCAGTTTGATTTTTTTTGTATAAATAGGATGTTAAACCTTATAGCTAGGAGTTCATTTGGGGCTGGAGCCTAAAATGTGGAATCAGAAATACTTTATTGGTCCCTGGAGGGAAATTCAGTCTCACTCCAGTTAGTCCAACAAGAATCGAAAGAAAGAGAGTTTATGTATGCAGTCATGGAAAAAAGTATCAAACCACCCTTGTTTTCTTCAATTTCTTGTTCATTCAATGCCTGGTACAACTAAAGGTACATTTGTTTGGACAAATATAAAGATAACAAAATTGGCTCATAAGAGTTTAATTTAACAAGAGCTGATATCTAGACATTTTCCATGGTTTTCTTAATAATAACCAATATTTTTTATCAAGAAAACCATGGAAAATGTCTAGATGTCAGCACTTAAATTAAACTCTTATGAGCTATTTTTGCTATCTTTATATTTGTCCAAACAAATGTACCTTTAGTTGTACCAGCGCATGGAAATGAATAAGAACTTGAAGAAAATAATGGTGTAATATTTAGTAGAAAATAGCAAACATAGACATCAGAATTTTTTTTTTTTTTTTTTTTTTTTTAAACTTATCTTGCCTGTAATTTGGTTTGTATATTGCAACAAAATCCCCTGAAAGTGCTCTGAGAGAGGAAGATGCCCTGCGGTCTCTTTCACATTCTGTTTCAGTGCTACAAAAAGTATCCGTTACTGGAGCAAAAGCACTGAGAAATTACTCCAGTACAAGTAAAAGTGCTTCATTCAAAACCTTAAGTATTTGTTATGCAGAATGTCTTCACTCAAAATATATTATTGGATTTAGGGCTGGGCGATATGGACCAAAAGTCATATCCTGATATATTTAGGCTGAATATCGATATTTTTATCGCAAAGTGAGAGCAAATGTTCAGTCAAAGCCAAATATAACATGTCACAAGTAGTTTTATTGAAACTGTTTATTTAAGTGAACATAAATACTGTGTAACAGGAGTACCTTTAAAAAAAATCACAAAAGTGCACATTAAAATAAAAAATCTTTCAAAAGAAAAAAAGAATAGCCTATGAAATAAAATAGGCCAATCTTTTTCTGAAATAAATGTATTTATATGAGAAAAGAATAAAGAACATTACAAAATAACTAAATACACTATGAAAAACCCTAGTAAGGGCAGCATTTATATTTAAAATATTTTTTTAAACTTTATTGATTTATGCAATATGGTCTATTTTTTATATCGCCCAGCCCTAATTGGATTATTATTATTTTTTTATGTTCAATCTTGACATGAAAAGCATCTTAACATGGCAGCTAAATGTAGTGGAGTAAAAAGTACAATATTTACCTCTAAAATGTGGAGGAGTAGAAGTATAAAACTACATAAAATGGAAATACTCAAGTCTGCTCTACCTTTTGCAGTATCCAAGGATACACAGGACCAGATCATTTTAGGCCTGTATTGCGGGTCGACTTGCCAAAGGACTTGAGCAAGGATAAAAAAACAGGAGAGATTGAAATCAGCCCGAATGCCCAGTGGTCCAAGAAACACCTGGACCCAGGCTTCGACTACGATTTCACCAACTTGAAAGACAGTGGGAAATATTACAGAGGTGGGGAGCAGTATGAACGCCCGTGTGGTTGGAAACGATTTGCCCTCAAGGTGAATATGCTTTTATTTTTGTTGGGTCTCCATCTCCACATATTCATATTGAGATCTTGTCATGTTTCCAGCCTCTCCTGTCCTCTCCTCTCTACTCTGTGTAAACAGCCTCTCCTCTCCTCTCTACTCTGTGTAAACAGCCTCTCCTCTCTGCTTTGTGTAAACAGCCTCTCCTGTCTTCTCGGCTCTGTGTAAACAGCCTCTCCTGTCCTCTCCTCTCAGCTCTGTGTAAACAGCCTCTCCTGTCCTCTCCTCTTAGCTCTGTGTAAACAGCCTCTCCTGTCCTCTCCTCTCAGCTCTGTGTAAACGAATATGTGTCACATGACCGTTGGTCTCAGCAGAATCAATCATGTCTTCACAGTGTCTGAGGAGCAGAATTTAATGTTTTTAACAGGATCTAGTTAGTGCAAACGCTTTATTTTTGGTGAAGTTTTAAACGAGAAATGTAGAACTAAGTGATTCTGACAGAAATATCACAAAATAAGTTTCGTTTTGGTCATTTTTTCAAAGTTATACATGTTTTTACAGTTTCTAGATAAATACGATACGAATAATGGTGTATTTTGGATGATTTTCTCAAAGTAAACTGACTTTTCAAACCCAATGGCGGGGCCATGGGGTTGGTAGCTATGGTGAATGAATTTGCATTGGGAATAAAAGCTAAAGATTTGGTCATATATTATAGATCTTGGAAGCACAACTGGGGTCCTCCTTTTATTGAGCCGAGAAGATAATAACTTTACTTTTACCATGTTAATCTATGAGCAGTTAATTTTTGAATTAATTTAAATTACTTTTTACAACTTGATTACTTACAGTTGCATGATCACATTTCTTTGATTGTTTGACTGTTGAAAATCTTGAGATTTGGACGGAGCCTTCTGTTACAATGACAGCAGTTTCATATCTATACGTTTCTGTTTAATAAGAGTTTTTGTTTCGTTTCAGGTCTTGGACGAGTATGAAGACAACACCTGGCTGGGAAACAATTATCGCAGCACAGAGTCGGTGCCCGGGGAGTGGCCTGTGTCCTACCACGGGACAGCAGAGAAATGTGTTAAACCCATCATCGAGGAGAACTACAAGGTTTCTATGTTAAATGCTATTACAGCATGACTAAATGTGAAGAAATAAACATAGTATATGGAGTGAGTGTATGATCTGGCTCATGTGCTGCTGTAAAAAGAACAACCTAAAATGACAGAAACCATCTTGAGTTTTTAGTTTGGTTCATGTCCCTTCACTAATATGGAGGGGCGGAGCTATTACCTATATGCAGCCACCAGAGGGCGACTAGGGATGGGAATTGTAAAGAATTTATTATTATCATTCCGATTCCATTATCGATACGATTTCTTATCGATTCTCATTGGGTGAGGAATTAAATTATACAAATGGAATGAATGAATGAATGAGACATAACTACACTGGTTTAAACAACATGCAACTTTGACAATTCTAGGTTTCATCTGAGCAGATACCCGAGAATTTGCAGCAAATTATCCTACTGTGACAAAAGGGTGTAAACCCTTCATCATAAATCCGGTCACTGCTCGGTGACATTCGTTCTTCCTCTCCTCTGTCATTTTACTCTTCCCTGCCTTGATGAAAAGGGTTGCTAAATGTTTCCCAGTGATGAGATCAGAATCACCTTTATTGTCATTGCACAGAGTAACAAGTACTAGGACAACGAAATTAGCCATCAACCCGTCCAAACATATACATAACATGCATACAATATAACAAAGGGGTGACAGGACAGGGAGACAGTAGGGAAACTTTGTCGATATATTTAGCGACTTTTCAGACGCCTCTAACGACTCTTTTTCAAAAAAAAGCTACTAGCGACAAATCTAGTGACTTTTTCTGGTGTTACTGGAGAATTTTGGAGACTCGTTCTTGCTCTTCTTAACCAGCAGCGGGTGCTGCGGGCCCTCCCCCGTCCCAAAGCACTCACAAGCGGCCCAGTCCTCCCGCAGCTGTCTCTCCCAGCTGCATTCAGAGAGCAGGAGATGTTAGCCCCTTAGCCTCCAGTTTGCAAATGATTTGCTGACTCACTTGCAGACATAGGAGGAACCGACAAATGGAATCGTCAAGTCGGCAGACAAACAATTCCTAGGAATCAAATTACTGGGAGCCGGTTCTCAAAAAGAATCGGGTCTCTATTCCCATCCCTAGTGGCGACCCAGATGTTTTGGCCTCACTAGGGGAGCTAGTCGTCCTTCTTAATATACAGTTTATGGTTTAAGTGCAGTAAGGCATACTGATTATTTGGTTGAAACTTACTAAATTCATGCTTGTATTTAACAGGCAGGCGGTGGGCAGGTTTATGGCCGGGGCATTTATTGTACTCCAAAAGTTGCTGTTGCTGAAGAGGAATACTCCGTGGAATTTAAGTCGGAGAAGACGAGTGGGAAGTTCAAAGCCGTTCTGCAGAATCGTATCAACCCAAAGTACAGAAAGATATGCAAGCGCAAGGACTACTGGCTTGTGGAATTCCCCAAAAACGCAACACCTGAAGAGGAGCATGAGATCGTAAAAAAGGCCATCCGTCCTTATGGCCTTCTGTTGAAAGAGATCTGAGAGATGATCATTAGTTTTGGTTCTTTTGGTGAGTCTTAGTGAGTCTTTGAAGCATGCCTTTAGTTCTCAGTGCAAAAATACTCTTACATATTGCTTGTAGATGAATATGTGAATGGATATCACAGTTACGTAAATTAAATATATAAAGTCTGCATGCTGAATGGAGGGATGAAATGTTTCAATGAACAGGGAGAACCCAAAGGCAGGACAGAGATGTGATGTGTAAAAGATTAATGGCATTGTAAGTGGCATAATGTACTTCCATGTTTAATGGTTTTAATGGACCCACTTAATATCTGTGTAAGCTGATCTGAGCAGATAAAGATCACATCTTGAACACCTGCATGCCTCCCCGTGAGTGTTTCTGCTCTTTACTTTCTTTTTCATCAGAGATGAAATGGTTTGTGTTTGTTTTTATGTAAAGTTGGTTTGTTGTAGGTTAATTTGCTTTGGCTTTGTGTTTTTTGGTTTGGATTGGGTTTAATTTGGTGTGGGTTTGATTTAGCTTGGTTTGGTTTAGTCATTTTAAATGTATACAAGTCAAATGCACATATATTAAAAAAAACCCACAATGATTATTTTTAAGTAGTTAAATACGTCAATAAAACACAATAATAGAAACAGAGGGATGGATTCTGTACTGATTAGCAGCATAATCACCAAACTACATTAGTCATTACATATTTAATTTTGTATTAATTTTTACTGGATTTCTACATCTACTTACTTCATGGTCAGTACTGTTCAGTAAGCAACTCCCTTTTCCCCAGGAAAGAAAATAAATAATGAAAGGTTATAAATAAAAGCCACACTAAGCCAAATATTGACAAAACTGAGATTGTAAATTATAATCTAAATCTACATTATAATTATAATATAGTAAAGCTTTGCTGCCAGGCCATACAAATTACATACAAAGTAAAACAACAATTCATCTGCAGTAAAATGTGAAAGAATTAGAAATTGTGAACATTAATAGTAAAAATTAGTTTACAGTATACAGCCATGGGAAAATGATTAGACCACCATTTTTTTCTCTTTGCTTTGTTGTTCTTTTAATGCCTGGTATAACTAAAGGTACATTTGTTTGGACAAATATAATGATAACAATAAAAAATAGCTCATGAGTTTAATTTAAGAGCTGATATCTAGACATTTTCCATAGTTTTCTTGATAATAACCAAAATCATTATTAAGAAAACCATGGAAAATGTCTATATTAGCTCCTAAATTCAACTCTTATGAGCTATTTTTGTTGTTATCATTATATTTGTTCAAACAAATGTACCTTTAGTTGTACCAGGCATTGAAATTAACATATATAATATATTATATAATATAAGAACACCTTTCAGATTAATGTGATTTATTGATGATGCAGCAGGAAGGTGAGGATCCATTGACATTAGGCAGGTGTCCTCAGGGTCGGCAGTCTTTATTTAGCTCCGTTGAGTTGGTTGGTGGGAATCAGCAGCATGTTTTCAAGGCAAAGTGCATCTTATCACTGAGCAAAGCTGTGTTTTTTTAGATACACTGAAGCTTTAAACAGCAGCAGCAGCCAGGTGTTAACACTGTACACCTGCAGGCTGCCAACATGGCTTTCCTCAAGCTCAGTCTCCTCGTCATCGTCCTCGTCTCTGACTGCTCCTGGGCTGAAGAGAAGGTGAGGATATTTTTAATACATATCTGTGGGTAAAAGATTAATTTATAAATATGAAATGTGGACTAAATGTGGGAGTTATTGTGAATTCTCCATCTCCACACAGGGGCGGAGACAGATGTTATAAACATTTGGGTCTCAGCAAAAAAAAAAAAAAATTCCCCTTTAATAAGGATATAGATGAATGCATTAGTTTTCAAGCCATTTCAAAAATCTTTACATGAAAAAATATCTACTTCTAATGATCCATGTCACCTGATCCAGGAGCTGTCCGTCTCCGAGCTCCTGTGGAGGGCCAACAAGGATGTTGGTAAGACAACGTGCACATTTATTTTTTATTATTATTTTTATTCCACAGGCTCAGTGAACATTGCTAAATGCACCAAACTCCCTGGAGAGTATTCTCACAGTGTGGAAATGTATTAGTGGTTTAATAACGTGAGTAATCTGAAGGGGCTGGAGTGACAGGGAGCTGAAGGGTTTGCTGTTAATATAGTTATTTATAAACATAATCAATATGCGATGCTCTGCTGTGGAAGGTTGGGGACATGTGGACCACAGTTGAGCCGTCCCCGTGGCTGGTTAAGACCTTATTACACTAATAAAGATTTATTTATTCAATTATAATTAATTTGATTAATATTGGAATATTATGTTTCTATTTAACTGGTTTTGCACCTTGATTTTTTAAATGTATTTATTAAAAAGAAAATTTAATTATTATTTAAACATTATAAAGTATATGTAAAATATATTAGATATATATTAAATATGTAAATATTAAATATATTATATCTATTTGACTCTTTTTGCAACTATTTATATATATAATTATTTTTTATTTTTTAACCAATATAAATTTTGGAATATTATGTATCTATTTAGCTCTTTTCACATCTTTTTAATTTTTAAAATACATTATTTATCTAATTGTATTTTTTTAAATTATATAACCATTATAATTATAACTATATTTATTTAATAATACATTTGTTTACTATTATTTCACCATTATACATAGTGGAATATTATATTTAACTCTTTTTTTTTTCAATGAGATTTCATTTTAAATTTAATTATATATTTTTTTATTATAATCTAACCTCTATAAATATTTAAATTTAATGTATCTATTAAACAGTTTTTGCAGCTAGATTTTTTTAAATGTATTAATTATTTTTTGAATTATTTAAATAATATATATATTAGAATATTGTATATTTAATATAATTACCCTGTCCAATCTATCTTTTGTATTGTATTGTTATTAATTCTGTGTATTTTATTGTATTTTATTGCTGAATCTTTTCTATCTTTTTTGTACGGTGTCCTTGAGTGCCAAGAAAGGCGCCTCCAAATAAAATGTATTATTATTATTATTATTTATTTAACTCTTTTTTGCAACTATATATATAATTATAATATAATAATTATTATATAACCACTATTAATATTGGAATATTATGTATCTATTTAGTTGTTTTACATCTTGATTTTTATTTAATTTAATCAATTTAACAATATATTTGTTATCTATAATTAATTATAAATATTGGATTTAAAACATTTTTTTTACTCTTTTTGCAACTTTTTTTTTGCTCACTCACCTTCCTCTGTCCATCTTTAATTTGTGTGTGTGTGTGTGTGTCTGTGTGTGTGTGTGTGTGTGTGTGTGTGTATTACATATTGGCTTAATTTTCTGGATAGACATGAATGTAAGTGTGTGTATTTTTGTATATCTTGTGGTACTGTTCACAGTACTCATGTGTCTGATGTGCTCGTATGTTCTGTTTATGTGGCTATCTGTTGTATATATTATATTTAATGTGAATACTCCACTGAAGGTTTAATGACTGATTGAGCCTTTACTGTCCTGCAGTGCACAGAGCAGACGAGCCCCTCGTCATCGATGACATCGCTTATGACAATGAGAACGAGAGGAACGCTGATCCCTGCACGTCCCGCGGCTGCATGTGGGGAAAGTCCAACGACGGGAAGGTCTACGTGCCTTACACCATCGCCGGACATTACTGTGAGTCACTGAATCACTCTTTAACCCTTAATACACTGTAAAAAATGTTTTGTTTAATTTACGGTAAAATACCGGCAGCTGTGGTTGCCAGAATTTTACCGTAAAAAAAAAGCGAGTGGGTTTTCTACTGTAAATTTAAATGTAAATACGATCAAAAACTGTAATTTAGACTGAATATTCCTGTTGTTTTTAGGGTAATTGTGTCCTTGTGACATTATGGTATGTGTCAATTAATTTTACATGAATTGTTTTACATTTTTACAGTAAAACTGTGTTTTCTAAAATTTTGTACTATTCCTTGATTTACGTCTGTTACGGTGATATGCAATTTTTTATTTTACGCCCTATTTGTCATGCAATTTGACAGTGTTTTACTGTAATTTCTACAAATATTTTTTACAGTGTAGGGCACTCATTGAAATACTTGCAAATTTCAACCCTAGAGAATATTGGAGGATATTACATACAGCCAGAATGTGTAAAACAACATAAGGACCCGGGGGAGGGGGGTAATATTTTGGGGAAAAAGTTAACGAGATTAAAGTGGCAAATCTACAAGAAAAAAAGTTGCAGATTTATGAGATTTAAAGTGGTGAATCTGCAAGAAAAAAATTGCTTTTTTTCCACTCTTTCACATAAATCTGCAACTTTTTTTCTTGTAGATTTGCCACTTTAATCTAGTAAATATGCAACTTTTTTCTCGAAATATCAAATATAGCCACTAATATATTTGACAGAAGAAAATAAACTTTAACAAACCTTGTGTCCTGTCAGCCAGCCACTATAGAAGCCTTTTTGATATTTTATATCAACTTTATATGAATTACGACGCACTCGTTATTATCTACCGTTCGTTTTTCATTTTACCGTTCCACCTGTTATTTCCTGTCACTACCTTTCAAAATTAAAGCACCCGTTTCACACTGGACGGCGCCTTTTCAAAATAAAAGCATCACAACATCGTAAAACACCTAGAAAATTTACAAACATGAAATACAAGCTATATAATACAAAAACACCAATAGTAATGGGAAAGTTTTATAGTGATTGGAGTATTTACTACTTTTTACTATTTGATTTACTCCACATTAAAAGTCTTATCATAACATGAAGGCCTATTCTTATCAGTAGCAGCTCAAAACCAGATAATTTATAAAATTGTATTTTATAAAATGATTAAATTAATAGTAAGCAGAATTAAGTGCAGAGTTTTGGTCCGGCCCCTGCAACCTTCGTGGTATTGGTCATGTGGCCCCTTGGGAAAATGAATTGCCCACCCCTGTTCTGGAGCCTCATGTGGCTCTTCAGGCCATCTGCAGTGGCTCCCTGTGGCTGTGACAACAAAATTATACGAAATTAAATTAAACAGTTATTTCTTTACATTTTAATGTTAATTTATTTGTTATATGCATTGCAAGTAGGGTTGTCACGATACTAAAATTTTCAACTCGATACCGATACTCAGGAAAATATTCGATACTCGATACCATTTTTCGATACCACAAGGATTAAAAACAGGATTAAAGACCCCAAAATTTAACAGAAATATTTTTATTAACAAGAAAAAGGCAACATGTTAAAATGAACAGAACCACAGGTTAAATATTTATAGTAAAAAACAGTTGTGCAAAAAGAAACTGCAACTATAATAACAAGCTTCAGGTCTGAGGTAGTGCAAAAAAATAAATAAATACAATAAACAATAACAATTAGAACAATATTTTAAGGTTGTATGCTGTGCACAATAATAGGAAAGCTTGATAAAAAAGAGGTAGAGTCGCTGTGTGTGTTGCTGTTTGGTTGCAGGTCGACTTTTCTCTGCTTCATTCTGGGACTTCAAGAGAGATCGATACTTTTGAAAATGAGTATCGTATCCGGATACAATGTTTTACATACTTTTTTGAGTATCGATACTTTTGACAACCCTAATTGCACGTAATCTGAAAGTGTAAAGTTGTGTTATTTGTACGCAGATTGGTGAGATTTTGCTGCCTGCAAAGTGACATCATAAAATGTAATTCCTATCTAACAGTGATCCTGTCAGTAGGAGGACAGCAGGAGTTTTGGCGACTGATTTGTGTGATTTGTGAGTATGGACGAGTCCACTGAAAGTCTTGTCTCGTGTCTTCTCAGCGTCTCGGGAGCGCTCCATCATCGAGCGCGGGCTGCTCTCCTTCCACGACGTCTCCTGCATCCGCTTCGTCAAACGCACCAACCAGAGAGACTACCTGAACATCCAGTCTGACAGCGGGTAAAATAAATAAATACATTTTGAATGTATTTAATTTGTAAAATTTCATAGCAGTGGATTTATACTCTAAACCAGGGGTCTCAAACTCAAATTACCTGGGGGCCGCTGGAGGCAGTATCAAAATAACCAAAAAAAGACACAAAAATTACTAAAAAAAAAGACACAAAATGACAGAAAAAACCCTAAATTACTTTAAAAAAGACACAAAATGACCAAAATACCCCACAAAATTACTAAAAGAAGGACACAAAATGACAGAAAAAAATAAAGTACTTAAAAAAGACACAAAATTACAAAAAAAGACACAAAATGACAGAAAAAAAAATTACTAAAAAAAGACACAAAATAACCAAAATACCCCACAAAATTACTAAAAAAAGGACAAAAAATGGCAGAAAAAAATAAAGTACTTAAAGACACAGAATTACTAAAAAAAAGACACAAAATGACCAAAAAAAGACACAAAATGACTGAAAAAACACTAAATTACTTTTAAAAAAGACACAAAATGACCCAATAAAGACACACAAAAAAATCCAGAACTAGATATTCTCTAACCCTAAGATCTAAAATACTACTGAAATACTAGTAAAAAAAAAACCTCAATTTGAACATTTTGTGTCTTTTTTAATACATTTTAGTTGCAATTATGTGCCTTAAATTGACACAGTCACACGTAAACTAATTTTCATAAGTATATATACTCATTTTTAATCCTCTGACTGGCTACACACAGGTCTTTTTTATTTATGTTTAATTACAGACAATACTAGTGGAGGCTTTTGTTACAGTGAGATGTATAAAGTGCAAAAATGAAAAAAGGCCTGAAAAAAAACACCTTAATTTTGCCCCATGTTTTCTTTGATCATTATCATTATCAGCATTTTTTATACATTTTAGTTGCAATTATGTGCCTTAAATTGACAAAAAAAAAGGTTTGTAAGTTTACTCATTTTTATCTTCTGAATGGTATCTAACATTAATAAATAAATAAATTAATTAATTATGAGCATCAAGTCAAAAATAGTGAATTAATTAAGAGAATAAAATTGTAAATATTGAATTCATTATAAGAATAAAGTTGTAAATATTAAATTAATTACGAGATTAAAGTCGAAAATATTTGATTAATTACGAGAAACCTATCTTAAAGTACATTTCTGAATTAATTAAGGATACATATATACATATATATATTCAATGCCTTCTTTGATCATTATCATATATATATATATATATATATATATATATATATTCAATGCCTTCTTTGATCATTATCAGCATTTTTATACATTTTAGTTACAATAATGTGCCTTAAATTGACACAATTTTTTATAAGTTTACTCATTTTTATCCTCTGAATGGTAACTAACAGGTCTTTATTTTATTTTTTTTATTTATTTATTTATTTATTTATTTATTTATTTATTAGCAATTACAGACAAAACCAGTGGAGACTTTTTTTACAGTGAGATGAATAAAGTGCAAAAACAAAGCCAAAAAGCCCAAAAAACAAGAAACCTAACTTCTGCTCCGTGCCTTCTTTGATCATTTTTATCATTTATTGCAGCTGCTACTCGTACGTGGGTCGCCGTGGTTACTCCCAGACGTTGTCTCTGGACCGGCAGGGCTGCCTCTACCACAGCACGGTGCAGCACGAGCTGCTGCACGCCCTCGGCTTCAACCATGAGCAGTGCCGCTCCGACAGGGACCAGCACATCCGCATCCTGTGGGAGAACATCCAGTCTGGTCCGTACCTCCTCCTCTAACATCATCACTCAGTTACACTCAGTTACATTTTAGTTTATGTATAAACTGCTGGTTGAGATGGGCTGCAACAGTTGAAAAAACAAAGATGTTCTGTTTAATATCAATTATGAGAAAGAAAAGCATCAAATCCTGACATCTGAGAGGAAATCAACATTTTGCATTTAATGGATGGATAGATAGATAGATAGATAGATAGATAGATAGATAGATAGATAGATAGATAGATAGATAGATAGATAGTCCATAGACACTTTTAAAAAAGGACTAAAAACATTCCTTTTTAGCAAAATCTTTGGTTCCTCCCATCTAGATGGTTTTTAGATTATGTATGTATGTTTTCTGTTTTTTAGCTGTTTCTTCCTTTTTTATCCTTTTTATAATTTTGAGATTTTCTGTAATGTAAAGTGCATTACAAATAAAATGTATTTTTATTATTATTAGAAAGACCGACAGACAGACACTTTCAGATGTGAATATATTTAAGAATTAAAAGTTCATTGCTCTTTGAAAGGGTGTACTTGCATTATAATAATGCATATATAATCTATATAAGACAATATATCATCTAAATTGAACATTCTTCATAACTAATTTTTGTTGAGGTGTCTGGAAACCTTTTATATCTTTACAAGATATCCTGTGAAATATTTAGTTTAAAAGACAAATTTGAGTTGAAGATTGAAACATTTTATATATTTTTATTTTTTTGTATTTTTTCTCCTCTCAGGCTGGGAGTACGCCTTCGACAAGATCAACACTCTGAACCTGAACACACCCTACGACTACAACTCCGTCATGCAGTACCACAAGTTAATAAAGCCACAATTCATCAGACAATTATTTAATTTAGGCTAATTTGATCATTTCACTTTGTTCCCTCATTTTTGAATGAACTAAAGGACTTTTTAAATTTTAATTTAATTAAAAAACACAAAACACTGTCCACTTTATCTCAAATTATATAATGATTTTTCCACCCATCCCAAATACAAGTCTGACTTGTCTTTCCAGTCAGATAGAAGCCACCTTTGTGATGTTACTCTGTCTGTTTTTCTTCAAAAACAAAATACAAAAAATAAAAACATATAAACTAAATATAAAAATAAGGATAAGGCATTAAAAAAAATCAGGGTAATATTAGGGCCACATTTAGAAGAAAAAAAAGCGAGATTAATGTTGTAAATCTTGAATTAATTACAAGAATAAAGTTGAAAATATTTAATTACAAGAAAGTCATCAATATTTAATCAATTACGAGAATATAGTCAAAAATATTTAAATAAAAGAATAAAGTCTTAATATTTAGTTAATTACAAACATAAAGTCGTAAATATTTAATTACGAAAATAAAGTCGAAAAAATATTGAATTAATTACAAGAATATTGTAAAAATATTTAAATACAAGAATAAAGTCTTAATATTTAGTTTATTACAAATATAAAGTCGTAAATATTTAATTAATTACGACAATATAGACAAAACTATTTAATCACGAGAATAAAGTCGAAAAAATATTGAATTAATTACACGAATAAAGTCGAAAATGTTGAATTAATTATGAGAATAAAGTCGAAAAAATATTGAATTAATTACAAGAATAAAGTCGAAATATATAATTATTTACGAGCATAAAGTCGAAAATATTGAATTAATTACAAGAATAAAGTCGTAAATATTTAATTAATTATGAGAATAAAGTTGTAGATATTTTATTTAATTTATTTATTTTATTATTTCTTTTTATTTTAACATGAGTGAACAGACCAATTGAATCCTGATCATTTCTACTTCTTTTTTTAAAACAGAAATAAAACCTTTTCTGACCTCTCCTCGTCTCCAGGTACGCCTTCTCCGGGAACAACCAGCCCACGATGGTTCCCATCCCCAACGCCAACGTTGCGTTCGGCACGGCCAATCAGATGAGCAGGAACGACATCAGCAGACTGAACACGCTGTACGGATGTTAAACAGGAAGGAAACACGCTGGGTTTGTACTTCTGCTCCTGATTCAAGTCTTTGAGTTATCTCTGAAGTCTGTCACCTTTGTTAAAATGTTGATTTTCCTTCAACAGGAGATGAAAACAAACCTGGTGCTCAATCAGACATCAAACCTGCTCTTCATCCCCAATAAACCTTCAAACACGCTCACTGAACTCTTTGTCCGTACATTGTGCACATTTTTCTACTTCACCAAATGTTCCTGAATCCAAAGTTTACTCCTCAAGTTTGTGTGAGTTGAAAAAGGGAAACATATTAATAAATTAATAGAAAAATTACTATAATTTAGCAACAAAACAGTCTTAAGATACACTGCACAAATAGAAAAGTCCGGTGAACTCAAAATTTCAAGGCAACAAACTTCGATAAAACTTTAAGTTGGACAATTAAATTAAATATTTTAAGTTTTGTTTTTGAGTTTGCTCAACTCTGAATTCAGATTTTTGTCAACTCAACTGTAAGTTGTACTAACTTATAATTTTACATTGTAATAACTTTTAATCCTTACTTCTGCTAACTTCTGCAATGTGCTGAATTGGCACGATTGTAACACCGCTATGAAATGTCAGCTAATGTTGCGACCACAATTTGAGTTAGCATTGATACGCTAATGGCTACTCTTGTAGCTGTAACAAGCAGCACTGCTAGCACCAGTTAGCATCAGTTAGCCGCTAGCTTTCGCTAATGACCGAATTTCACCGCTTTCCCACATTTCACAACAAAGAAATAAGAGTTAGCAGAACTATTGTCCCTTGTTTTGAACCCCAACTTAAAGATATAAGTATCAACAACTCACAAACTTGTTTTTGAGCAGACAACTGGCTTCCTTCGTTGTGCTAACTTACATTATTGCCCTAAATGTCAATAATTTATATGTCCAAGTTTTACCAACTTAAACCACTGTTTTAGGCCAAAAAATACAAGTTGGCTTTTTTGCAGTGTACCAAAACAACACATTACACAGTATGGCCCATTTCAGAATAATATATAATTTAAAAAATATATTTAAATATATAGAATTGAATAATTAAAAAAATATATTTTTACAGCCTCTCCTGTCCTCTCCTCTCTGCTCTGTGTAAACAGAATTTCAGTGAATATGTGTCACGTGACCGTTGGTCTCAGCAGAATCAATCATGTCTTCACAGTGTCTCTGAGGAGCAGAATTTAATGTTTTTAACAGGATCTTTTGGCAAAAGGTTATTTTTGGAAATATTTTATATGACACATGTAAAATAAAGTGATTCTGACATAAATATCACAATTTTAAGTTTTGTTTTAGTATTTTTTTAAAATTGTAACTTATGATCCGTTCAACTGTCAGAAAGTTAAAATCCCACCAATAATGTTTGTTTTCACAGTTTCTTTCTATGATAAACAGCATTTTTCTGGTGATATTTCAAATAAAACATACATTGCCAACCCGCTGATGGGACGGGGCGTTCAGAGGGTTAATGCATCATAATACAATAGAGTTCAATCATTGTATTTTGAAATTATAACCTGTGCATCCTGCCATTTAAACAACAAGCTGGTGAAATAAATGGTATTTCAACAGAGGAACCAACCACATAACAATATGTAAAGAAGTTAAAAGTGACAAAAATCAATAATAATAACCCAATAATATATTTTGAATGTATAAAACAGGGTAGTTCAGTAAAGGATCAGAATACATCTTTCACCACTAGTCAAATCATGCTGCAAGAGTTTTTATGGGCTGCGTCTGGTTCAGCCAATCATCTCCTCTGTGTTTTGTCTCTCCTGGAGCCGCCTCGGCTCTATAAAATCCTCTTACCAATAAGTTTAACCAAGAAATACTTGTGAAATATACTTGCACATTTATATTTTCAGTACATTTTTACTCATTATCCATGAGTAAATTGTACTGGGCCTAATTTTTTATGTTTGCATTATCCAAGTAACATTTATTTTAAAAAAAATAGATAAATAAAATAAAAATAAAAAGTTGGAAAATATCCACACAGAATTTTTTTTTACTCTAATAAAAAAGAAAAGTAAAGTTCAACATGTAAGGCAATGTAATGTGGAGATCAAATATATTTGCATTATAATAATGTAGGTAAAAGAGTTTCGGTATAAAAAAGAACAAAACTAGGTGTTGTGTTTTCTTTTGAGAAAATTACCAAAAATACACCGTTTATAGTTGAAAGAAACTGTAAAAACAGGCATTATCGTCAGAGTTTAAACTTTCCGACAGACCGTGAACAGCTCACGGGTTACGAGCATTTCTGATAGAAAAAATAAACAATACGAAGCTTAAATTTGTGATATTTCTGTCAGAATCACTTTATTCTACAAGTAAAGATTAACATGTTAGGAGATAAAATGAATTTGATGTCTCTGGTGATGTTTTTACATTTTAAAATGTATATTAATGTAGGTCAAAGGGATTCAGGATAAAGACAACAAAACCAGATGAAAAAGAGCCGTTGACGCTCATTTACAGTATAAAAACTATCGGAACTGTAATGTGCACAAATGCAAAATTAAATACATAATTTAAGGTATTTTATAAATCCCCTGTTGTGATAGAATGTGGAAAACATGCTCCCTGTCCAAATTAAACAAGATATAAACAGCTCTTATTCTGGGAATGAGCAATGTGGCATCAAGGTGAAATATTCTTATCAGGCTGAATTCAGTTTCCACTCCGTGTCTCCTCTCCGTCCTCATTCTCCTTTAAAGGAAAGTTTTCCGGCACTTTGGATGCTTTATAAAGTGAAGTTTATCTGCTTGCTCGTTGTGTTTCTCTCCACTCAGAGATAGCAGTAAGTATCATCTATATACTCTCATCAACACTCTTTTAAATGCTGTTTTTGTTGTTGTTACAAATCAAAACGACGTCATTTTTTATTTGTTTCATTCAATTGCGTTTTTTTCCAACAACATCTTTTATTCCAAATTCTGCTTTCTGGAATAAAAAAAAAGTAGGAAAAATTACTGAATATCTTATTCATGTATTTATTCATTTTTAGTTAAATCAAATAAATATGATTATGATTATTATTATTAATTGTATTATTATTATTTAAATTTGATTTATAAATATTTTTAGTATTTTTTTATATATTTATTTTATCGTCTAAGAGGTTGTCTTTTTGGAATATATTGGGTTTAAAAAATTGTATTAAACCATATTTGTTCATTAATCTCCCCACTTTAAATAAATCTTAAAACATATATTATTATTATTATCATTATTATTATTATATCATTATCATTATATCATATATTATTATTGGTTTATTTTAAATGAATGTGGAGCTAATTTTAACTTCTCTTTAATGAACAAGCCATTTCAGGGAGTCTTTTGCTCTTTTTATAAAATAAATAATATATAAATATATAAAATCTATAAGTCCTGCAGCTCTATGGAATCAGCACAATCCTGGCTAGAGGTGGGAACAACTCAAACATGTCTTTGTGCAGAATAATACAGTTAGAATGACAGAAATAAAAAAAAATTTAAAAGTAATATTGCAAGTTGAAATTCTCTGATACATTATTTTTTATAAATTGGAATAAAATGGAATTTATATCGACAACACTTTTCCAAGCGTCCACAAGTGTCAGTAATATTGAAAAAATAAATTGTGGCTCCACCTATTGTACATATTGAAGTATTGTCATGTTTCCAGCCTCTCCTGTCCTCTCCTTCTCCGTTTTAAATAAAACTTAAAAAATATATTATTATTATTATTATTATTATTATTATTATTATTATTATTACTATTATTATTATTATTATATCATTATAATTATATCATATATTATTATTGTTTTATTTTAAATGACTGAATCATTTATTTATTTATTTTTAGTTAAATTAAAATATTATTATTATTATTTCATTCATTTTTAAAATTTTAAAATTTATTTTATTTATTTTACCAAGTACCATTTCTACATTCTCATCAACACTCTCTTAAATGCTGTTATTTACTAATCAAAGTGACATAAATCTGATTTGTAATTAAATGAAAATAAGGTCAGCAATAACACAATTTATACACAGATGTCACTTACATACATAAAATCCAGGATCATCAATAAATCAGAATATAAAAGTGACTACATGTTCATAAATAGCCATTAAACGTAAAATTATCTTACTTTAATAAATAATATATAAACTGAGTAACACCATGGAAATAACAGAGTTCTTAAAAGGAATAGAAACAGTTGCATAGGGCAAGATTTAAGATCACAGGGGCATGAAACTGAAATGTTTTTAGCTTCTCTCTTGTTTTTGTTTCTGCAGGTTATTTGTTGACATGGAGGTGAAATGCATTCTGGGCCTTGTGGTCCTGGTGGCCGTCTCAGTCTGGGCTGAGGAGGAGGTGAGTTTCTGCTCCAAATGTACAAATTATTTTTTAATTAATTTGATCCATCTAATTATTTAGTTTAGTTTTGTCTTTTCTTTACTTGAGCTATATTCATATATAAATTATTTTTCATTATTAATAATATTTCATCTTTTGGGTCTTGTCTTTACTTGAACTTAATTTATGTATGTATCCATCTCGTTTTTAATATTATTATTATAGTTTATATTTTTAATCTGGTTTTTAGTCTGATATTGACTTTTGCTTATTTATTTATTTATTTGACTTATTAATGCATTTAATTTATTTATATATATATATATATATATATATATATATATATTTATATATACTATGTGTGTGTGTGTGTGTGTGTGTGTGTGTGTGTGTGTGTGTTTATATTATATATGTGTTATGTGTTTAAATCTGTTTTATTACTTGTTATATTTGATCTAAAATAATCACAATCTGTGTTATAAAAAAAGTATTTAGAGTATAAAATACTTAATAAAATGTAAAATATAAAGAGTATAAAATAAGACCTGAAAGTAGCTGAATATTCCACAGAAGTACAGGACTTGAGTCTAAATTAGTTTTTCTGTCTCCCTTTTTTCATGAATTATAATTCCTGGAAAACTCCTTATCCTGTAAGTCTTTTTTTTACCCAAATAAAAAATCCTGAATGTTATTGTTCGATAATAATTGATTTAATAAACTAAAAACTTAATTTCCCACAGGTCACTTTAAGGCTTTGACTACTTCAGAGCGGATTGAGAGAGTTAACAGGGACGCTGGTGAGTATTTTTATTACGTTTTTATTTTTTGCTCTGGTTCTGGAAATAAGTCCTAAAAAGTATCCAAATTGTTTTTATATATATGGATTTCTCATATCTTATTTGTTTACTAACTCAACTATGCTGACTTTGTTTTATTCCAACAACAACTTTTGTTCTGAATTCTGCTTTCTGGAATAAAAATCTAGTGGGAAAAATTACTGAATCTTCAATTTAATTTAATTTAATTTAATTTAATTTAATTTAATTTAATTTAATTTAATTTAATTTAATTTAATTTTTAATTTCATTTCATTTGTATTATTTCATGGTAATTGTTTATTAATTTATTTTTGGTTAAATTAAATAATATTTTATTTTATCTAATCCAAATTATTTTTGAAAATTATATTATATTATATGATTTTATTTTTGTATTTATATTTTAATTATATATTTTTCATTATTTGTTTCTTTAAATATATACTCATTTTATTTATTTATTTTGTATTTATCATCTTGTGTAATTGCAATATATTGTATTTAAAAAATGTTTTTGCATTAAGCCATATTTGTTCACTCCCCACTACAGAGGACTTTAGCTTTCTGCAACAAACCACAAATCGTCACGTGAATAAGTGAAAATGTTTCTTGTATCACTCTCCCTGTGTGCTGCAGTGCGCTCTCCTGACGAGCCGTACGTTGAGGACGATGTTGCGATGGACTCTGAGTCCGAGAGGAACGCGGATCCCTGCACCTCCTACAGCTGCATGTGGCCAAAGTCCGCCGACGGGAAGGTCTACGTGGCCTACGTCATCTCCAGCGTGTACTGTGAGTTCACATCAGACTGGGATTTAAAGGTCCAATCTGTTATTTAACTTAAAACAAACAGCAATTGGCTAAATTAAGTAGTTTGTATTTATGGAGATGGAAAAGCAACTTATATTTATATATTTTTCAATGCCATTATTTATTATTTTATCTTTTTAGTCTTGTCTTTCCTTGAGCTTTATCAATATATTTATCTGTCTTATTATTTATAATATTTTAATTTTTTAGTCTTGTCTTTACTTGAGCTTTATTAATATATTTATCCATCTTATTTATAATATATACATTTTTGAGTCTTGTCTTTACTTGATCTTTATGAATTTATTTATTTATTTATTTATTAGACTTAGTCTCAACTTGAGCTTTATTTATTTATTTTTCAGGGTTTTTATTCATAATATTACCTTCTTGGTCTTGTCTTTACTGAATTTGTGTATTTATTTATTTATCTTATTATTTATTACAGTATCTTTTTACTTGACATTTGATATTTTTAATTAATTAATCTAATTGCACTTTTATGTTATATACCTTTCTATTTAGTCATGTATTTAAATCTGTTGTCATGTCACTATCTGTGCTATAAATAAAAAGTATCAAGAGTATAAAATACAACATATAATCTACAAAGTATTAACCCTTTATTTATATATTTATCTATGTAATTATCTGATATATATATTATATTCTTTCCAACTTTCTTCAGTAACTGCTGCACAACATTTTCCCACGAGGCACCCCAGCTTATAAAATACAATAAAATAGACTTATTTTGGTAAACTTAATAAGCAAAAGTCCTTGTAATGGAATATTTTTTACATGAATCATTCAATCAATCAGATTTTACTCCAACACTTTTAACATTTAACACAAATAAAATGTACACAAAGCAAAAAAAATACCTGAACTACAAATAATAATAAAACACACACAAAATTTTACAAAAAAACTTAAAATTTAGCAAAATTGTACCTCCAGGTTGATTTAAAACCATGATGAATCTCTTCTGTTTTTTAAGTGTTGTTGATTGTTTCCCAGCCTCTCGTGAGGTGTCCATCATCGAGCGTGGCCTGAATTCCTTCCACGATGTCTCTTGTATCCGCTTCGTCAAACGCAGCAGCCAGAGAGACTATCTGAACATCCAGTCCCTGAACGGGTGAGGTTTGGCAGAAAACGAATGCAATACGTTGTCATAGAATATTTGACTGATTTTCCAGTATTTTTGCAACTTGTTAGATGAGTTTAAGCACAAAATATCATCATAATGTTGATAAAAAAGTGTAATCTCTTCTTCCATTTTCTTCCATTTTTCTGGGGCCGGGTCGTGGGGTCAGCAGGACAGACGAGATTATATAATCTCTCCAGTGTGTTCTGGGTCTTCCTCCTTACCAGTTCCTTCTGCAAATAAAACCTTGTTTATTATCCAGCAGGCAGGGTTGCCTTTAGTAGTTTTATAATTGAGTGTGCTTGTAAGAGTACACTATATACTATCCACCGAGCTTCTCCCTGTTGGCAAAAACACGCCAAAACTTCCCCGCAATGTTACCCTATGGAGAGGCTAGAGTGGATGACATTATAGCTAGAGTGGAGAGGGAGAAAATTTTGAAAAAATAAAATTGGAAACTGTGCTCGAGGCTGCAGATGCCACTCTACAGAAATAATTTATACGTAGAAATGTAGGAAAATTTGTCTTCTCACTCACATTCGTCTGATAAAGTTGTCAGAGTTATAGTTTGAGCGTAGGATGCTCAGGTGTGCCACCAACACGCACCAACAGCCTCATTGACCGACATGTTAAACAGAGGGAAAATTTCTGGAGAAAAGCAGAGGTACCAGTTTCTTCTGATCACTCTAAAAAAACAATTTCTTCATTTTTCTTCACAAAACACATATGTAGACGATCAGGATGAACTGAGGATGCTCAAAGTGAAGTTGGTTCACTGATAAGAACTACGGTTTGGCCAAAAATGCTTCCTGTTCGAGGTGAACTTTCAGCTGTTTTTCTCTCTCGAAGTGGCGTCAAATGTCACAGGAGCAGCTGCGGTTGATTACTCTGCTCTGATTGGTGGCTGCCACCTGGCCCTGGTTGCTTGGCTACCAAATTTTTTGGAATTTTGTAGTACTATTATCTCTTGATTTATTAGCCTGTTTGCTAATACAAAATATGTGTAAATGCATTGAGATCTGTCCTGAATCGTCGCAGGTGCTACTCCTACATCGGCCGTCGCAGCAATGGTCAGAATCTGTCCCTGCAGCGTAATGGCTGCGTCTACCACGACACGGTCCAGCACGAGGTCCTCCACGCTCTCGGCTTCCACCACGAGCAGAAACGCTCCGACCGCGACCAGTACATCCGCATCGTGCTGGAGAACGTCACCCCTGGTGGGTACTTCAGGGGGGAGTCACTGTAAAGGGACTGTAAAGGCATCAGGTCCACATTCTGAGCATTTGGGGGAAATACACTTGTTTGTTTTGAGTCAGGTGACAGCGACAGCCAAATGGATGCTAGGCGGGTTTAAAAGCATATTTTCTTTTGAGAAAATTACCAAAAATACACAGTTTATCTTAAAAGAAACTGTAAAAACAGGCATTAATAGTCAGAATTTAAACTTTCTGACAGTCTTTGAACGGATCGTAGGTTACGAACATTTCCGTTAGAAATAGTAAACAAAATTAAGCTTAAAATGTTGATATTTCTGTCAAATCTCTTTATTCTACACGTGTCATTTAAAATAAAGTGTTTGCACTAACCAGATCCTGTTAAAAACATTAAATTCTGCTCCTCAGAGACACTGAAGACATGATTGATTCTGCTGAGACCAACGGTCACGTGACAAATATTCACTGAAAATCTGTTTACACAGAGCGGAGAGGAGAGGACAGGAGAGGCTGCTTACACAGAGCTGAGGGGAGAGGACAGGAGTGGCTGGAAACATGACAATACTTCAATATGTAGAATTTGTGGAGACCCCATTTTTTCATGACACTTGTTGGCACTTGGAAAAATATTGTACAGTGTATATGATTTCCATTTTATTCCAATTTAAAAATAATTACTTATCAGATTAATTCAACTGGCGTTTTTCTGATTTCTATCATTCTAACTGTTATTCTGCACAAAGACATGTTTGTTCCCACTTCTAGCCATGATTGTGCTGATTCCATAGAGCTGCAGGACTTATAGATTTATATAGATTTTTTTATGTAAATTAGTCCACCTGTCCACCTCACTCCCCTCACCTGCTCCTTGTCTCCCACTCTCATGAAAGCCGTGGAACTTGTTTCCTCAAATGTCAAAAACAATTTTTAAACAAATAAACATAAGCACAGGTTGCAGGATTGTAGCCTTATCGACACAACACAGGTGGATCTTATGATAAATCTTTTTTATTCTCAAATCTTCAGGAAAGGAGCACAACTTTGACAAAGTCAACACTCTGAACCAGGGAACCACCTACGACTACGGCTCCGTCATGCACTACAGCAAGTAAGTGGTGGAAAGTATCTAAGTACATTTACTCAAGTACTGTACTTGAGTACAATTATGATGTACTTTACTTAAGTATTTCAATTTTATGAAACTTTATATTTCTACTTATATAATATTGTTCTTTTTACTCCACTACCTAAGTACAGTAATTGAGTAACTGGTCATGATGCATCTTTTTTTGGTTTTGTGTGAAGTTGTTTGTGACTCCTTGTGATCATTTTGTGTCTTTGTTGGTCATTTTTTTTGTTTTTGTTGGAGTTTTGTGAGGCTTTGTGTTTTTTTGTATCCATTCATAGTCATTTATTGTCTCTTTGTGAACATTTTAGCCTTTTTTTTTTTATCGTTTTGTGTTTTTTCTGGTCACTTTGTGTCAGTTTGTGGTAATATTGTGTCTCCTCTGGTGGTTTTACTTTCCTTGAGTATTTCCATTTTATGTAACTATATACTTAAAAGTGTAGCAGAGAGCAAGTGCTTCATATTGAACTGTTATCTTTTCTGCAGATATTGTGGTCATTAATGTTTCCTTTCTGTGCTTTCAGATACGCTTTCTCTAAGAACAACCAGCCGACCCTGGTGGCCATCCCCGACTCCAGCGTTCAGTTCGGCGTGGCCTCCGAGATGAGCCAGAAGGACATCATCCGGCTCAACAGGCTGTACGGCTGCTGAGCAGGTGAAGCTCCACCACACAGCTACTACTGGGAATAACAGGGATTGACTGAAAAGCTTATTTGTAGTATGTAAATAATGAAAATATAAAATAAAATAAAATAAAATAAAATAAAAAAATAAATAAAAAATAATAAAAAAAGTCATACAATTGTATACAGACAGAGAAATGCATGCAAAAAAAATCAAGCAAAAAAAAACAGTAACATTAATTAATTAATTTATATTAAAAAAAAGAGTTGGAGAAAGTACAATTTATTTAATCCCACTCTTTCACCATAATTAGTAATATTTATTTATTTATTTATAAATTCATTTATTTATCTATTTATTTATTTGTTATTTTCTTAATTAGCTTCTTTATCGATGCAAGCCCATACACCAATAATACACAATAATTTATTTACAATAATTTATTTACTCAGACTTACTCTAATATATTAATACTAATCTTTATCTAACAATACATTTTAAATTACTTGCAAATATATATATATATATATAAACATTATTACATCAGCAAGGGAATAATACTCGCAGGCTTTCACTTCAGGTTCTGACTTTGACTTGTCTCTTTCTTTTTTTTAGGTGACTGTGATGCAGAAAATACTTCAGGAAGAGACTCATCATCATCATCATCGTCATCACAACCATTGGGTTTTCAAATTCAGTATTCTTTAATTATCAATAAATTCACATGAAAACATACAGTTGTCATGATTGTGTTCATTGACGGTTATTTTTTTCTTTGAAAAATTATAAAATTGAATAAAAAACACAAGTAAAAGAGGTTCTCAGACATTATATAACCACTGAACAGATTAAAAAAATATTGTCTCAGTAACAATATTGCACTGTTTTCTAAATTCAGTCCACTTGTAAATAATTCTGCAAATTAAATATGTATATGCCATTTTTGGCCTCTAATGTTATTGCCATCAAGATGCTTTCTTTTGTATAATAGTTGGATATCAATTGTTTTTATTGTTTTATTGTTTTTATTAAAGGATCCCCATTAGCTTGTGCCGTGGCAGTTCACTAGTCTTCCTGGGGTCCACATTCCAACAAGTAATACTCAACAGTCCTACAACAACTTTAACAGTAAAAATACATTCCAAAATACATTAGAAAAGTTAATTACAAAATGCAGCACAAATTTAAAAGACAGTTTGTAGAATCAAACCATTGAATTATAGCCATTTGGATTAAATGTTTAGGAATAATTGGTCAAATGCATTTGATCAGAAAACAAATAAAATACAAAAAAACCAAAACAAAACAATACAGCTTTAACCAGTATCATCGATTGTAATCCTGGACATCATGAATCCAGGCAAACATCGCGTCTATAAAGAGTAGCGTCCTTTCAACCAAAATAAACAAAAAAAAATTAAATAAACCCCCCCAAAAAATATAATAAGCCCTACACCTAACATTAACCACTGACAAAGTACATCTTTAATTTCTTTTCTTTTTTCTTGACGGATATCAATGTGTTTTTTATTCTGTGTTCTCTGTATTCTCTGGGTTAATCCATAATAATACAATAGAGTTTATCAATTCATTGTATTTTGAAATTATAATCTTTGCATCCTGCCATTTAAACAACAAGCTGGTGAAACAAATGGTATTTCAACAGAGGAACCAACCACATAACACTATGTAAAGTAGTTAAAAGTGAAAAAAATCAATAATAATAATAACCCAATAATATATTTTGAATGTACAAAACAGGGTAGTTCAGTAAAGGATCAGAATACATCTTTCACCACTGCTAAAATCATGCTACAAAAGTTTTTATGGGCTGCGTCTGGTTCAGCCAATCATCTCCTCTGTGTTTTGTCTCTCCTGGAGCCGCCTCGGCTCTATAAAATCCCCTTATCAATAAGTTTAACCAAGAAATACTTGTGAAATATACTTGCACATTTATATTTTCAGTACATTTTTACTCAATATCCATGAGTAAATTGAACTGGCTCGGCCTAGTTTTTATGTTTGCATTGTCCAAGTAACAATTTTTTAAATTGATAAATGAAATAAAAATAAACATTTGGAAAATGTCCACACAGAATTGTTTTTCTTTTACTCTAATAAAAAAGAAAAGTAAAGTTTATCATGTAAGGTAATGTCATGTGGAGATCAAATAAATTTGCAGTCTCCGGTGATGTTTTAAAATTTATATTAATGTAGGTAAAAGAGTTGCGGTATAAAGACAACAAAACTAGGTTTAAAACTATGTTTTCTTTTGAGAAAATTAACAAAAATACACCGTTTATCGTAGAAAGAAACTGTAAAAACAGGCATTATCGTCGGAGTTTAAACTTTCCGACAGACCGTGAACAGCTCACGGGTTACGAGCGTTTCTGATAGAACAAATTAACAATACGAAGCTTAAATTTGTGATATTTCTGTCAGAATCACTTTATTCTACAAGTAAAGATTAACATGTAAGGAGATAAAATGAATTTGATGTCTCTGGTGATGTTTTTACATTTTAAAATTTATATTAATGTAGGTCAAAGAGATTCAGGATAAAGACAACAAAACCAGATGAAAAAGAGCCGTTGACGCTCATTTACAGTAGCTATAAAAACTATCGGAACTGTAATGTGCACAAATGCAAAATTAAATACATAACTTAAGTTATTTTATAAATCCCCTGTTGCAATAGAAGGTGGAAAACATGCTCCCTGTCCAAATTAAACAAGATATAAACAGCTCTTATTCTGGGAATGAGCAATGTGGCATCAAGGTGAAATATTCTTATCAGGCTGAATTCAGTTTCCACTCCGTGTCTCCTCTCCGTCCTCATTCTCCTTTAAAGGAAAGTTTTCCGGCACTTTGGATGCTTTATAAAGTGAAGCTCGCTCGCTGTGTTTCTCTCCACTCAGAGATAGCAGTAAGTATCATTTATATACTCTCATCGACACTCTTTTAAATGCTGTTGTTTTTGTTGTTACAAAACGACGTCATTTTTTATTTGTTTCATTCAATTGTGTTTTATTCCAACAACATCTTTCATTCCAAATTCTGCTTTCTGGAATAAAAAATCTAGTAGGAAAAATTACTGAATTACTTATTTATTTATTTTTAGTTAAATCAAATAAATAGTATTATTATTATTAATTGTATTATTATTATTATTATTATTTACATTCTATTCATATATATTTTTAGTATTTTTTATATATATTTATTTTATCATCTTAGAAGTTGTCTTATTGGAATATATTGGGTTTAAAAAAGTGTATTAAACCATATTTGTTTATTAAGCTCCCCACTTCAAATAAAATTGTAAAAAATATATTATTATTATTATTACTATTAATATTATATAATTATCATTATAATTATATCATATATCATCATTATTTTATTTTAAATGACTGAATCATTAACTTATTTTTAGTTAAACTGAATTATTATTATTATTATTTTATTTTTTATTTTACTATAATTTCTACATTCTCATCAACACTCTTTTAAATGCTGTTAAAATCCAGGATCATCAATAAATCAGAATATAAAAGTGACCACATGTTCATAAATGGGCATTAAACGTAAAATAATCTTACTTTAATAAATAATATATAAACTGAGTAACACCATGGGAATAACAGAGTTCTTAAAAAGAATAAAAACAGTTGCATAGGGCAAGATTTAAGATCACAGGGACCTGAAACTGAAATGTTTTTAACTTCTCTGTTGTTTTTGTCTCTGCAGGTTATTTGTTGACATGGAGGTGAAATGCATTCTGGGCCTTGTGGTCCTGGTGGCCGTCTCAGTCTGGGCTGAGGAGGAGGTGAGTTTCTGCTCCGAATGAACAAATTATTTGTTCTATTGGGTTTTTTTTCAGTAATAATTATTTAATTAATTATTGATCCATCTAATTATTTAGTTTAGTTTTGTCTTGTCCTTACTTGAGCTATATTCATATCAATTATTTTTCATTATTTATAATATTTTATGTATTTGGTCTTGTCTTTACTTGAACTTAATTTATGTATGTATCTATCTTCTAAAAAAAAAAAAAGTTTCTTTTTATTCTGGTTTAGTCTGATCTTGACTTTTGCTTAGATATTTATTTATACATTTATTTATACATTTATTTATATAATTGTTCATTTTATTGCAATATTATTTATCTGTTAATGCTTTTAATTTTTTATATACCTGTCTATTTATTCATGTATTTAAATGTTTTATTCCTTGTTATATTTGATATAAAATATTCACAATCTGTGCTATAAATAAAAAAAGTATTTATAGTATAAAATACTTAATTTAGAGTACTAACTTTTAATACTTGATAAAATGTAAAATATAAAGAGTATAAAATAAGACCTGAAAGTAGCTGAATATTCCACAGAAGTACGGGACTTGAGTCTAAATTTGTTTTTCTGTCTCCCTTTTTATCATGAATTATAATTCCTGGAAAACTCCTTATCCTGTAAGTCTTTTTTTTACCCAAATAAAAAATCCTGAATGTTATTGTTTGGTAATAACTGATTTAATAAAAATAAAAACTTAATTTCCCACAGGTCCCTTTAAGGCTTTGACTACTTCAGAGCGGATTGAGAGAGTTAACAGGGACGCTGGTGAGTATTTTTATTACGTTTTTATTTTTCGCTCTGGTTCCTCCTGCAGCCAGTCACTAAACCACAGTCATGATTTAAGAAAAACTGAGGAAATAAGTCCTAAAAAGTATCCAAATTGTTTATATATATGGATTTCTCATATCTTATTTGTTTACTAACTCAACTATGTTGACTTTGTTTTATTCCAACAACAACTTTTGTTCTAAATTCTGCTTTCTGGAATAAAAATCTAGTGGGGAAAAATGATTAAATCTTTAATTTAATTTAATTTAATTTAATTTAATTTAATTTAATTTAATTTAATTTAATTTAATTTAATTTAGTAGTTATTATTTCATGGTAATTGTTTATTTATTTATTTTTAGTTAAATTAAATAATATTTTATTTTATCTAATCCTAATTATTTTTGAAAATCATATTATTTTATTTTTGTATTTATATTTTAATTATATATTTTTCACTATTTGTTTCTTTAAATATATACTCATTTTATTTATTTATTTATTTATTATTGTATTTATCGTCTTAGAAGTTGTGTAATTGCAATATATAGTGTTTAAAAATTTGTATTAAGCCATATTTGTTCACTCCCCACTACAGAGGACTTTAGCTTTTTGCAAAAAAACACAAATCGTCACGTGAATAAGTGAAAATGTTTCTTGTATCACTCTCCCTGTGTGCTGCAGTGCGCTCTCCTGACGAGCCGTACATTGAGGACGATGTTGCGATGCAGTCTGAGTCCGAGAGGAACGCGGATCCCTGCACCTCCTACGGCTGCATGTGGCCAAAGTCCGCCGACGGGAAGGTCTACGTGCCCTACGTCATCTCCAGAGTGTACTGTGAGTTCAAGTCAGACGTCCATTTTTAAAACTCATCTTAAAACCTATTTTTACTCTTGGCTTTCAACCACGCATGAGGCTCTTGTTTTAGTGTTTTATGGTTTGTTTTTACCTATTGTTTTTTAGATTGTTTTTTATTTTTAAAGCAATGAAACTATTTATTTTAGTGTTTATTTCCTGTTTTATTAATTTTATTGTTCTTGTTTGCTTGTTTATGTACAGCACTTTGTTGCGGCTGTGGTTATTTTTAAAGTGCTTTACGAGTAAAGTTGAGTTGAGTTGAGTTGAGTTGAGTTGAGTTGAGCTATAATTAAATTGTTTATTTATTATTATTATTATTATTATTATTATTATTATTATCATTCATTTACTTATTATTTATGGAGATGAAAAAGCAACTTATATTTATATATTTGTCAATGTCATTATTTATAATTTCACCTTTTTTGTCTTGTCTTTACTTGAGATTTATTAATATATTCATCTATCTTATTTATAATATTTTGTTTTTTGTCTTGTCTTTACTTGAGCTTTGATTATATTTTTATCTGTCTTATTATTTATAATATCTTATTTATTTATTTATTTATCTAATTTTAATTTTATAATTTATTTTTCAGGGGTTTTATTCATAATATTACCTTCTTGGTCTTGTCTTTACTTAATTTGTGTATTTATTTATTTATGTTATTATTTATTACAGTATCTTTCTACTTGACATTTGATATTTTTTTATTTAATAAATCTAATTGTAATTTTATTTTATTTACCTTTCTATTTATTCTATGTATTTAAATCTGTTTTATTCCTTGGTATATATAATCTAAAACAGTCACTATATGTGCTATAAAGAAAAAGTATTAAGAGTATAAAATACTATATATAATCTACAAAATATTAAACATTATTTACATATTTATCTATGTAATTATCTGATATATATTATATTCTTTCCAACTTTCTTCAGTAACTGCTAGCTTATAAAATACAATAAAATAGACTTATTTTGGTAAACTTAATAAGCAAAAGTCCTTGTTATGGAGTATTTTTACATGAATCATTCAATCAATCAGATTTTATTTCAACAGCACTTTTAACACAAATAAAATGTACACAAAGCAAAAAAATACCTGAACTACAAATAATAATAAAAACACACACAGCATTTTATGAAAAACCTTAAAACTTCACACAGTTGTACCTCCAGGTTGATGTAAAACCCTGACGTTTTTTAACTGTTGTTGGTTGTTTTTCAGCCCCTCGTGAGGTGTCCATCATCAAGCGTGGCCTGAATTCCTTCCACGATGTCTCTTGTATCCGCTTCGTCCAGCGCAGCAGCAGCCAGAGAGAATACCTGAACATCCAGTCCCTGAATGGGTGAGCAGGTCAATCATAGTGTCTCATTAGATCAGATAGTTTGGCAGGAAACAAATGAAATACGTTGTCATAGAATATTTGATTGATTGTCCAGTATGTTTACAACTTGTTAGATGAATTTATGCACAAAATATCATCATAATGTGGATAAAAAGTGTGATCTATTCATCCATTTTCTTCCATTTATCTGGGGCCGGGTCGTGGGGTCAGCAGGACAGACGAGATTATATAATCTCTCCAGTGTGTTCTGGGTCTTCCTCCTTACCAGTTCCTTCTGCAAATAAAACCTTGTTTATTATCCAGCAGGCAGGGTTGCCTTTAGTAGTTTTATAATTGAGTGTGCTTGTAAGAGTACACTATATACTATCCACCAGGATTCTTCCTAATAATCTTCCATTTCTTTGTGTTCGGTGGACTACTCCTCCCGGAGTTTTGGTTGTACATACACCAAAAAGGTATCAAATCGACCGGCTCAGCCATGACAAGTGTGTTATGACTTTTCTAAGGGTTTTAACAAACGGTTTTCAAATTATTCTGCAAAAACATGCCAAAAAATTCCCCGCAATGTTACCTTATGGAGAGACTAGAGTGGATGACACAATCTCTAGAGTGGGAGAGAAAAAATTGCCAAAAAATAAATTTGGAAACTGCGCTCAAGGCAGCAGATGCCACTCTACAGAACAATTTATACATAGAAATGTAGGAAAATTCTCCTTCTCACTCACATTGGTCTGCTAAAGATGTCAGAGTTTTAGTTTGGGCGTAGGACGCACAGATGTATGAGGGGCCGTATTGGCCATAATTCAGAATTACCATTCACACACACTTATAAAACAAAACACATTCACACACTATAGTAAAAACCTCACACACATACAAGTGAAATGCGTTCACAAACACTACTGAAATGTTATGCTGTCTCACACACACTACTGAAAAGCTTTTATACACACAACTGAAATGCTTTTATACATACAACTAAAAGGTTGTGCTCTCACACACACTACTGAAATGCTTTTATATATACAAGTGAAATGCTTTCATACATACAACTGAAATGCTTTCATACATACAAGTGAAATACTTTCATACATACAAGTGAAATGCTTTCATACATACATGTGAAATATTTTCATACATACATGTGAAATGCTTTCATACATACAACTGAAATGTTGTGCTCTCACACACATTGAAATGCTCTCATAAATAATACTGAGATTTCAATGTAACCGGAAGGCATTTCAGTGTAAAAGGAAGGCAGCTCAGAAGAGGAAGTGGAACGGCTTTGGAGCGCACATGTCGTCCCGGGAGCTCTCCGGTAATTTAACAGAAGCTGCTGCTTTACTGAACAACATTTTGGCATCGGCAGAGACAATTCGAACATTGTCTAATGCAACAACCGGGCAACAGTCACAGGTTGCCTCAGGTGCCGACACGGTGGAGAGTCGACTGGTGTCGCTTTTTCCATCTCGCGACCGCAGCAGCCGCAACAACCAGCCACAGCCAGCTGCTGGTCCGGTCTGGACTTCCGTGCCGGTATAAAGCTCAGCAGAGCTTCGGCACATGGACATCGTGCACAAGGAGAAGAAGGTGAGATGGATATTTACCCAGTGTATTACTATTCTAACTATGTTGCTGCTATAAGCGCCTGAGAAGACGATAGACATGTTTTGTTTTGTTTTTCTTGCCGACGTTAAAACACATTAGGGTCACCATTTCATGCCCATTCCGGGTTAAAGGAGATCTTTCGTTTGGCATTTTCAGACTTTCAGTCACTGAGAGCTTGATTGACAGCCTGGTGGTAGCAACTGGCTTGAGCAGGTGTTACGCGAATCAACACATGGCTAATTTGAATATTCAAATGAGCCATGTGTTGATTCGCCATAACACGCGCTCAAGCCAGTTGCTACCACCAGTGTGTTAACGTCGGCAAGAAAAACAAAACAAAACATGTCTATCGTCTTCTCAGGCGCTTATAGCAGCAACATAGTTTGAATAGTAATTGTTGTTGCGGCTGCTGTGGTTGCGAGATGGAAAAAGCGACACCAGTCGTCTCTCCACCGTGTCGGCACCTGAGGCAACCTGTGACTGTTGCCCGGTTGTTGCATTAAACAATGTTCGAATTGTCTCTGCCGATGCCAAAATGTTGTTCAGTAAAGCAGCAGCTTCTGTTAAATTACCGGAGAGCTCCCAGGACGACATGTGCGCTCCAAAGCCGTTCCACTTCCTCTTCTGAGCCGCCTTCCTTTTACACTGAAACACCTTCCGGTTACACTGAAATGCCTTCCAGGTACACTGAAATCTCAGTAGTATTTATGAGAGTGTTTCAATAATGTGTGTGAGAGCACAACATTTCAGTTGTATGTATAAAAGCATTTCACATGTATGTATGAAAGCATTTCACTTGTATGTATAAAAGCATTTCACTTGTATGTATGAAAGCATTTCACATGTATGTATGAAAGCATTTCACTTGTATGTATGAAAGCATTTCACTTGTATGTATGAAAGCATTTCACATGTATGTATGAAAGCATTTCATATGTATGTATGAAAGCATTTCACTTGTATGTATAAAAGCATTTCACTAGTGTGTGTGAGAGCACAGCCTTTTAGTTGTATGTATAAAAGCATTTCAGTTGTGTGTATGAAAGCATTTCACTTGTATGTATAAAAGCATTTCACTAGTGTGTGTGAGAGCACAGCCTTTTAGTTGTATGTATAAAAGCATTTCAGTTGTGTGTATGAAAGCTTTTCAGTAGTATGTGTGAGAGCATTTCACTAGTGTCTGTGACAGCATTTCACTAGTGTGTGTGAGAGCATTTCACTAGTGTGTGTGAGTGCATTTCACTAGTGTGTGAGAGCATTTCACTAGTGTGTGTGACAGCATTTCACTAGTGTGTGTGAGAGCATTTCACTTGTGTGTGTGTGAGAGCATTTCACTAGTGTGTGTGTGAGAGCATTTCACTAGTGTGTGTGAGAGCACAACATTTTAGTTGTATGTATAAAAGCATTTCAGTTGTGTGTATGAAAGCTTTTCAGTAGTGTGTGTGAGACAGCATAACATTTCAGTTGTGTTAGTGAACGCATTTCACTTGTATGTGTGTGAGGTTTTTACTATAGTGTGTGAATGTGTTTTGTTTTATATGTGTGTGTGAATGGTAATTCTGAATTATGGCCAATACGGCCCCTCATACAGATGCGCCACCAACACGCACCCACAGCCTCATAGACCGCCATGTTAAAAAGGCGGGAACATTTCTGGAGGAAAGCAGAGGTACCAATTTCTTCTGATTGCTCTAAAAAAACAATTTCTTCATTTTTCTCCACCAAACACATATGTAGACGTTCGGGAAGAACTAAGGATGCTCAAAGTGAAGTCTGTTCAATGATAGGGACTACGGTTTGGCCAAAAATACTTTCAGTTCAAGTTGAACTTTTAGCTGTTGTTCTCTCTCTCTCTCAGTGGTGTCAAATGTCACAGAAGCAGCTGTGGTTGATTGCTCTGCTCTGATTGGTAGTCAGCACCTGGTCCTGGTTGCTGTTGATGTATTAGCCTGTTTGCTATAACGAAACATGTATAAATGCACTGTGATCTGTCCTGAATCGTCGCAGGTGCTACTCCTACATTGGTCGTCTCAGCAATGGTCAGAATCTGTCCCTGGCACGTAATGGCTGCGTCTACCACAACACGGTCCAGCACGAGGTCCTCCACGCTCTCGGCTTCCACCACGAGCAGAAACGCTCCGACCGCGACCAGTACATCCGCATCGTGCTGGAGAACGTCACCCCTGGTGGGTACTTCAGGGGAAATACACTTGTTTGTTTTGAGTCAGGTGACAGCGACAGCCAAATGGATGCTAGGCGGGTTTAAAAGTATATTTTCTTTTGAGAAAATTACCAAAAATACACAGTTTATCTTAAAAGAAACTGTAAAAACAGGCATTAATAGTCAGAATTTAAACTTCCGACAGTCTTTGAACGGATCATAGGTTACAAACATTTCTGTTAGAAAAAGTAAATAAGGGGCGTCCCGGTGGCTCACACTGGTAGAGCGCGTATCATTAAGGCTGAGTCCTTCCTGCAGCGGACCCGGGTTCGAATCTGGCCTGAGGTCCCTTTGCCACATGCGAAATGCCAAGCAAAAATGCCAAAAAAAATAATCTTTAAAGACAAAGTAAACAAAATGAAGCTTAAAATGTTGGTATTTCTGTCAAATCTCTTTATTCTACATGTGTCATTTAAAATAAAGCGTTTGCATTAACAGATCCTGTTAAAACATTAAATTCCTCAGAGACACTGTGAAGACATGATTGATTCTGCTGAGACCAATGGTCACGTGACAAATATTCACTGAGAATCTGTTTACACAGAGCTGAGAGGAGAGGACAGCAGAGGCTGGAAACATGACAATACTTCAATATGTAGAATTTGTGGAGACCCCATTTTTTCATGACACTTGTGGGCACTTGGAAAAATGTTGTACAGTGTATATGATTTCCATTTTATTCCAATTTAAAAATAATTATTTATCAGATTAATTCAACTTGGGTTTTTCTATTTTTCTGATTTCTATCATTCTAACTGTGTTATGCTGCACAAAGACATATTTGTTCCCACTTCTAGCCATGATTGTGCTGATTCCATAGAGCTGCAAGACTTATAGATTTATATATATTTTTTAATGTAAAACTTCCCTCACCTGCACTTCGTCTCCCTCTCTCATGAAAGCCGTGAATGTGTTTCTCAAAATATTGAAATATTCTTTTTTAAAAACATACATGAGCACAGGCTTCAGGATTTGAGCCCCATCGACATAAACACAGGTGGATCTCATGATAAATCTGTTTTATTCTCAAATCTTCAGGAATGGAGCACAACTTTGACAAAGTCAACACTCTGAACCAGGGAACCACCTACGACTACGGCTCCGTCATGCACTATCACGAGTAAGTGAAGCTAAATCAGCTTGATTGCAACCAGTTGTGGAAAGTAACTAAGTACATTTACACAAGTACTGTACTTGAGTACAATTATGATGTACTTTACTTAAGTATTTCAATTTTATGAAACTTTATATTTCTACTTATAGAATATTGTTCTTTTTACTCCACTACCTAAGTGCAGTAATTGAATAACTGGTCATGATGCATCTTTTTGTGGTTTTGTGTAAAGTTGTTTGTGACTCCTTGTGATCATTTTGTGTCTTTGTTGGAAATTTTTTTGTCTTTCCTGGATTTTTGTGAGGCTTTGTGTTTTTTTTGTATCCATTCATAGTCATTTATTGTCTCTTTGTGAACATTTTAGGCCTTTTTTTTTATCGTTTTGTGTTTTTTCTGGTCACTTTGCGTCTGTTTGTGGTGATATTGTGTCTCTTCTGGTGGTTTTACTTTACTTGAGTATTTTCTATTTTATATAACTTTATACTTAAAAGTTAAAACTTTAATACTTAAAGTGCTTCATATTGAACTATTATCTTTTCTGCAGATATTGTGGTCATTAATGTTTTTCTTTCTGTGCTTTCAGATACGCTTTCTCTAAGAACAACCAGCCGACTCTGGTGGCCATCCCCGACTCCAGCGTTCAGTTTGGCGTGGCCTCCGAGATGAGCCAGAAGGACATCATCCGGCTCAACAAGCTGTACGGCTGCTGAACAGGTGAAGCTCCACCACACAGCTACTACAGGGATTGACTGAAAAGCTTATTTCCAATATGTCAATATTAAAAATATAATTATAAAATAAAATGAAATAAAATAAAATAAAATGAAATAAATGAACGAACGAACAAATAAATAAATACAAAATTAAAAATAAAACAAAAATCTCATAAAATTGTATACAGACAGAGAAATGCATGCAAAAAAAATCAAGCAAAAATAAACAGCCACATTCATTCATTTATTTAAATTCCAAAAAGAGTGGGAAGAAGTACAATTTATTTAATCCCACCCCTTCAACATAATTAGTAATATTTATTTATTTATTTATTTATTTTAGGTTTAAATATTATTTATCAAATCATCTTCTTTATCGATGCAGGCCTATACAATAATACACAATAATTTATTTACAATTATTAATTTACTCAGACTTACTCTAATATATTAATACTAATCTTTATCTAACAATACATTTTAAATTACTTGCAAACATATTTTTCCTATATCTCCTTAACTTATCTCTTTTATAAACTACAGTACAATATTGTTTTTTATATTATAGTATATTATATAATAATATAATTGTTCTGTAATATAAATTACATGTAATGTACATATGTATTAATTATTACAATATTACACTATAACATATACCATATATGATCATATATTTTTTTTATGTCTTAAAGAATAAAAAACATAAACAAACAGTAGAAAAAAATAAACATTAACATCATCACATATGATTTTCTGAATTTTACTTGTATCTGAGTATTATCACAGTGTGGTGTTAAAGATGAGTAAAATAAAATTGATTTTCCAATCTGTGACGTCTCTTTCTTTTTTCTAGGTGACTGTGATGCAGGAAGAGACTCACCATCATCATCACAACCATTGGGTTTTCAAATTCAGTATTCTTTAATTAACAATAAAATCGCTTGAAAACATACAGTTGTCATGATTGTGTTCATTCACGGTTATTTTTTTACTTTGAAACATTATAAAATTGATTAAAAAACACAAGTAAAAGAGGTTCTCTGCCATTATATAACCACTGAACAGATTAAATAAATATTGTCTCAGTAACAATATTGCTCTGTTTTCTAAATTCAGTCCACTTATAAATAATTCTGCAAATTAAATATGTATATGCCATTTTTGGCCTCTAATGTTATTGCCATCAAGATGCTTTCTTCTCCTAATAGGTATTACAGGTAATAATTACAATATCGTTAATAATCGCTTTTGATAGCTCTGAGTAGCTGGGTGTTGTATGAATAAATTCTGTTTTATACCAATATTTAAAAAATAATTAATCAGAGAAATTCAATTTGAGATTTTTAAATTTTGATTTATGTTATTAAAACCGTTATTCTACACAAGATACTTTTTTTTTTAGTTCCTTCTGCTTCCTTCTAGCCATAATTGTGCTGTTTTCATAGAGCTGCAGGACTTATATACTATTGTAGTGAAATAAAAGGACACATTGAGTAAAATGTCCAGAGGGTTAAAAGCAGAGGCAAATAAATATGTTGCTTTTTTCCTTGTAATCTGTTACAGCCGCATCAGTTAAATTACTAAAAACTCAATAAAATGGTTAAATAGTTTCAGTCAACCATAGAAAATATATTTCTCTATCATGATGAAATACTTTTCAGTAATGAGACAACAACAGGTATGTTTAACATGAATATTTATTGATTGAAGTTAATTGATTCCCTCCACCTTTCAGCAAACAGGAAAGTCCTTCACTCAAACGAATCCAGACTTTCCCTGTTTAGGAACAATCAAATGGAGAGTAAAAGTGGAATAGATATAGTTAAAGTTATCTGTCAGAATACCAAACAACATCTGATGATCTAGTTGCTGCAGTACAGCAGGTTGATGCGGTTGATGTCGTTGCGGCTCATCTGCGTGGCCGTGCCGAACACGGACCTGGGGTTGGGGACGGCCACCATGGTCGGGCTCTGGTTGTCCTTGGAGAACGCCAGTCTGAAAGGGAAACACGAGCAGAGTCGTCGGTTATCTTACATTTCTCTGCTTACATTGTGATTGTATACAGGTGCATCTCAATAAATAAGAATATCGTAGAAAAGTTTATTTATGTCAGTAATTCAATCAAAAAGTGGAAATAACACATTATATAGATCTATTACATACAGAATGAAGCATTTCGTGTCTTAATTTTTATTCATTTCTTCTAATTATAATGATTATAGCTTACATTTAACGAAGACCTAAAATTCAATGTCTCAAAAATTTTGAATATTACAAAAGACCAATTTTATAAAGTATGTTTAATATGGAAATGTTGGCCTCTGAGAAGTATGTCCATCAATTTAATCCATAATAATAATAATAATAATGATAATAATAATAGTTTTGAGTATCAGAATCTGTTTTTTTTTTATTGCCAAGTAAGTTTTCACACTTTTGCTGTGGTGTATTGGTGCAAAACAACAAAGTAGTAAAATATAGGCATACAGTTGTGGAAAAAATTATTAGACCACCCTTTTTCTTAATTTTTTTGTTCATTCTAATGCCTGGTACAACTAAAGGTGCAGAAAACAAGGGTGGTCTAATCATGTTTTCCATGACTGTTTATGCACTCAATACTTGGTTGGGGCTATTTGACTTTAACTACTGGAAATTGACTTTTCCATGATATTCTAATTCATTGAGATGCACCTGTATATGATGTACCAAGCTTTGATTCTGACAGGATCAAACTGGAGATATTCTGTATATCTTATTTGATAAATATCACATGAAAAGATCTGAACCAATAGGAATAGATGGATTCAGTTTGACTGACCTGCCGTAGTGCATGACGGAGTCGTAGTCGTACGGAGTCCCCTGGTTCAGAGTGTCGATCTTGTTGAAGTTGTAAGCTTGACCTGCACCGACAGAATAGTTACTTATACTTCAGTAAAAGTTGCACTAATATCGCATAAAAAACAGTGATGGAATGTAACTATTTTGCTATTTTTATACTATGTTTTACTTCTATTTAAATATATCTTCTATTTCTTTCCATTCTTAGTTGGAGTAGCTGTAGCAAAACCAAATTTCTCTCCAGGGATCAATAAAGTATTCTGATTCTGATAACTAAGAAGGCTTAAGTACAATTTTGAGGTACTTTACCTGTGAATATAGTATGTAACTTTACATTTCTGCTTCTAGAGGTAAATATTGTACTTTTTACTTCACTACATTTAGCTGACAGCTTTAGTCACCTTTCAAGTACAAATTTAACATAATAAACATGATAAATGTGTAGTTATTCAACTTTTTTTTCAATTAAACCACATAACAGTATTTTAAGTACTTAAAATGAGCCTGACCTTGATAAAAAAAAATAAAATGCTGCTTACATAAATGCATCAACAATAAAAATAATCCAACAATATATTTAGAATATATAAAACAATCTGAGTACATAACAGAATTTTTACTTGTACTGGAGTAATTTCACAGTGTGGTATTAGTACTTTTACTGAAGTATTAAGGGATCTGAAAACTTCTTCCACCACTGGTAAAACACACTATTACAAGTTAAAAGCCTGCATCTGGGTACAGGCAGTTTAGTTCCATTATATACTGTCAAAAGTGTTTATATATCAGTCTCATTATATGGCACAAAATATGCTCTGAAATCTCCAAATCCACAGTTCGATGTTGAAGTCAACAGAGAATCAGTCTGTGAATCAGTTTCTCTACCTTTGAGGATGTTCTGCTCCACAACCCGGATGTGCTGGTCCCTGTCGGAGCGGCACTGCTCGTGGTTGAAGCCCAGAGCGTGCAGCAGCTCGTGCTGCACCGTCCCGTGGTAAATGCAGCCCCGGCGGCTCAGAGACACAGTCTGGGCGTTCCCCTGGCGACCCACGTAGGAGTAGCACCTGCAAGGACGTCACATAGCAAAGATACTTCAGCTGCTTTCTTACTGTATGTAGTTCTGGGTCAAGTTGTCATATAGACACATAGGAATGAACCAGGCGGCAACCTCCGGGTCTGAGCAGTGAGGCAAACCAGGAAGTGCCTTAAGCTGCATTCTACCAAAAATTCCAACAGGGGGCGCTGACGGAGGCTGCAGAAGCATTTCGGTCCATTCATTTCAATACAAAATGAGTCAACTTCATGATTTATTACCTCAGAATTTTTTTTTAGTTAACAACACTATGGTCTCAATCGCTAGTAAAAAATCTTCTTCAAGACAATTTGCTAATGTGTTAATAGTGTAAATAATGGCCCCATTTAGAAGATAAAATATGATTTGGGGCGTGGCTACCTTTGATTGATAGGTGGCTAACAAGGCGAGCCGTCATCAGGAGAGAAGCAGAACAATGCGTATCCACGCCAACGTGTCAATATATATTTTTTAAAAAGGACGTTTACGGTTTGGTCTCATAACTTTGACCCTTTCGCTGTATTTTCACTTATTGACAATTTATTTGAACGTTTTGTTCATTAAAAATGTCTTGTTCAGCGTTTGGTAACGTATATTTTGTTTTTGTTTTTTGCTAGCTAAAACTAAACAAGCTAACATCCCAGCTAATGCTAACATGAATTAGCAGCGACTGCGATCAGTCAGGTTGCCGGTGAAGCGAGGCGTCACGGTCACTACGTCCATTATTTATATAAAGTCTATGAAATAAACCAAGTTAGAATAAAGACTACAGGATATTTAACCGACACGTACCCGTCCAGAGACTGGATGTAGAGGAAGTCCCTCTCGTTTCTCCGGGGGTAGAAGCGAATGCAGGTGGAGTAGGAGAAGGAGTTGATGCCTCTGTTGATGATGTTCAACTCCTGAGTACCTGCAGGGCAAACACACAAAGACAAAAACAACAGTTTGGGAGGGAAAAGCCAGAGAGGGAGATTTGTTTTATATTTTAAGCTAAATCCAACATTTAATCACTCTGGCCTGTCACAATAACTATTTCTGTTAGACGATACGTTGTCCCAGAAATTATTGCCATGAATGACATTTTAAAGATCAATTTATGCAGCTGTAAGAATGCAGTTACACCAACTAAATATCTCAAGAGATTTGGAATTGAAAGTTTGCCTCGCTAGGGAAACTCAAAACTAGACTTGAAGTTGGCAACATTTAAGGTTTAAGTGTTGGGCCGTAGACTTTTTAAGCATTTTTTTAAATGCATATATAAGCTACACACAGATTGCTTTGGGCCTACATGATAAATGAAAATGAAAATGAAAAGAAATAACCATTTCATTTAATTCTTTTTTTTGTTGTCACAGCCGCAAAGAGCCACTGCAAATGGCCTGAAGACCCTAGATCAGGGGTAGGCAAAAAAATGATACCAAATGTAATTTCTTTTCTATTTCTTTACATTTTAATTTTCATTGATTGTCGGTGTAGGCCCAAAGCAATTTGTATTCTTCAATTATAAAATGTGTTGCTTATATACAGCATTACATTTTATGTTATTTTTACATTTTAGTCAACTAAAATGTGCACCATAGCTTCAGAAAGTCTACAGCTCGACATCTTAACCTCTTAAAACCTCTTAAAAATTTCGCCAACGTCAAGTCTAGTTTTGAGTTTTTCCTTCAATTTCCAAATCTCCTGAGATATTTCTTCGGTGTCCAGCCTCTCATTTGTACTTGGGTCTTGGCTGCATTCTGACAAAATCATACTAATAAATGCTCATTATGATATATTAGTATTGTTGGTAGGGTAATTTAGACTCAGGATGCTGTTTCATCTTCATTGTGAGGCTCAAAATAAGGTTTGCGGCTCCATTACGATATTTTTTCTCTTTTTTTTGGCCAACAATGGCTTTTTAGTTAGTAAAGGTCTATGGTCTCCCTGCTGCAGTGTGCAGGATGTTTGGAGGAACTCACTGTAGTGGTTGGCGATGACGTAGGGAATGTAAACCTTTCCATCGGTGGCTTTGGGCCACATGCAGCCGCGGCGCACACAGGGGTCGGCGTTCCTGGTGTAGGCCTGACGGGACACGGCGATGTCGCCGATGACCTCGATACCGTCACGGTCACGTCCTGCAGAGAGCACGAGGGAGGAGAGACAGCTGTGAGATTACAGCGTGTGATTGTTACACAATAAGTACGAGGACTGAACCCTCCTGTTCTGTTCTTGTCTCAGGAACAGCAATAGACCTAATGTTAGTGGGTCAATTTGATTTAATTATCAAAAAAGTGTCAGATATTAATTATATTATATATTATTAGGCTATATTATATGGGCTCACAGCAAGAGGGTTGCCGGTTCGACTCCGGCCTGCGGCTCTTGTGTGTGGAGTTAGCATGATAGCATGTTAGCATGTTCTTCCCATGTCAGCGTGGGTTCTCTCTGGGTACTCTGGCTTCCTCCCACAGTCCAAAAACATGCACTTACATTTAATTGGTGACTCTAAATTGCCCGTAGGAGTGAATGAAAGCGTGATTGTCTGTCTCTATGTGTCTGCCCTGTGATAGTCAGGAGACCTGCCCAGGGTGTATATATATATATATATATATATATATATATATATATATACAATATTATATTATATTATATATACATTTTCTTGATATGTATCCAGGTTATAAGACTTTGCTGCTCCCCTCTGGCTCTGGCCTACCTGGACTCAATCTTTTCTTTTCTTTTCTTTTCATATGAGCGGACATTTGTATGTAAAGTGTTACCAAAACATTTGCTGCGAAAAATTCCTGATCAATGAAACCCGTCCACCTAACTCGGTAAAGTCAGTGACCAGTAAATATATTTACTGTTTCCTTACCGAGGTCCTTGTTGGCGTTCTCCAGCTGCTCTGTGACGGTCGGGTCGCCCTGGAAACACAAAGTGATGGAAATTGTGAAAAAACTGTCAAAAAGAAAAATTTCTTTACCGTTCAAGTATGAGAAAAGCACATTTAAACTGCCATAAAACTGAGATACTCTACTCTTTAGTGTTTTGTGTTTCAACTGTGTTGTTAGTAGGTAAAAATAATAAGCACAATTAGTTTTGTTAATATTTAAACCACAGTATTTAATATGAGCACTCATTGAATTTGGAAATATCAAAAATGTATGGAACTTAAACAAAAATAAAAATAAAATAAACCTTTATTTTCTTTCTACTTTAAATAGTTCAACTGCAAAGCATTCTACGGAAGCCCTAAATGGCCATGCATTCATATATTTTTTTCCCTCCGTTTTTTTCGTGATAGCGAGTTAATTTAATTTGTTTTCTCAAGATCTTGAGAAAATATTAAATATCTCGTTATCTTGGGAAACAACAGTTGTTTTCCCGAGATAACAAAATAATTTTCTCGAGATCTCGAGAAATCAAACGAAATTAACTTGTTATCACGAGAAAACAAAAGGAAAAAAATATATGATATATGTTATGATATATATGTGGTTCTATGAGCTCACGGAGAGCGAGGAGACCTGTTATAGATGTCCGCTCAAGTTACCAAATATGGTTCTTTGCCCTAAACCTACTTTTTAACCTTAAAAGGATACAATCTAAACCTTATACAATATACCCCTTATTTCTGGTTTAAACCGGTTGGTACCTGGAGACTCTGTTCTGAACAGAAGGTCAGACTGTGGCTTCTCTTAGTAAAGAAGAAACTCTTATATTATATGTAACATAAATTATACCATATTTGTAAAATAAAATATACTGCAGAGCTCCAGGTGTGGCCTTACCTGTGCCTCGGTCCAGGCTGAGACTGCCAACAGGACCAGGAGGCCCAGGATGCACTTCATCACGGCCATGTTACCAACAATCTGCAGGCTGAAACACAAAAAAACACCAGTCAGACCAAAAAACACTCAGTATTAGGAGTATAAGGAGCCACAGGAGCACTTACCTTCAGCTGTTTATTTCAGGGAGGAAGGTTGGAGATGAGATGCTCTTCAGGGCTCAGGTCGACTCTTTTATAGCAGCAGAACGTACGCGGGGCATTACCGCCTTAATCCTGCACATAAAGCTTCATATTTACCTTGTTAAAGCTCCATAAACGTAGAGTTGATTTTTCACGTTGATGAGGTCCACCCTTAGCAGATATACGGCAGCTCTAATCCAGAGACAACAAAGAAGTGTTGAAGAGTTTAATGCTGATATTGATCTGAATTAAGTGTCCTAACTGCTCCCAGATTAATGAATCACTAGAGGAGGTCAGGGTCACTGACACGCTGCCAGATCAATCCTCAGCTCTACATGTTTGTCCTTAATGAATGAACAATGGTGGTGTTGTAAAGAGCCGACCCTGACAGTGGACGAGGCCTTTTCAGCCTCTTTACTGACTATTTCTGTCACTTTATCTGCTGCTATTAAAGCTTTGCTACTGTCACTTCCAATAAGGGAGAATACATTCACTCAAGTACTTTACTCTAGTTTAATTCTGAGTAACTTGCACTAGAATATTTCCATTTTCTGACACTTTATACACATTTCAGAGGTAGTAATATATAATGTAGCACAGGGATGGGCAACTTAAATGCTGCAGGGGGCCACAATTTTTCATGACACTACCACAGGGCCACATAAAGGACCGTGCACTTAACCAGATATGATGAAACTGCAATTTTAAATATGTTTACAGTGCAGTAACTTAACATATTTCATGCTCAAATGCATGCACACTGCTAAAAATGTGTGTCTAAAAACAAGATAAAAACACTAAATCTGAGGGAAATGATCTTGCTGCATGGACAGATAATTTCACTTGACAAGATGTCTTGAATTAAGATTGTTAAATCTAGAAATAAGCATGTTAAACACTTAAAATATGAAATTTAGTCTTAAAACAAGATAAATTATCTAACACTTCTAAATCTAAGTTTGTTTTATCTTAAGAACCAAATTATTTACAGTGTTTAACAGTATAAATAGGAAGCTCCCTACCGACATCAGGACCTCAGACAGCCTGTACATCTTCCGCCGCAGGCTGAAGACCTATCTCTTCCAACAATACCTCGGTTAAGTCATGGTCACCTAACATATATATTAAAAAAAAAAAAAAAAAAAGCTCTTATTCTTTTCTCGTCTTTTCTTCTTTAACATATAGCACTCCTTAGCAATGACAGCTCTTGAAGTTATGTACTATTATATATATTATGTGTGTCTAGTACCTTCAGGTTGAATGCACTTATTGTAAGTCGCTTTGGACAAAAGCGTCTGCTAAATGACATGTAATGTAATGTAATGAATACAAAAGGTTTGAAGCAAATAAAAAATAACCACTTACTGTGATTTTTTTTAAATGTATTTTTTTTAGTGCAAGAACAGCAGACCAACATTAATTGGAAGAAGTAATTTTGTTTATGTTTGCAATGTTGTGTGTCTGTGTGGTCGTTGTGTGTTTTTTTGGGTGGTTTGGATCTCTGTGTTCATTTTGCGTCTTTTTGTAGTCATGTTGTGTCTCTTTCTGGCCATTTAGTGTCTCATTTAAGTCATTTTGTATCTCTTTGTAGACCTTCCTTTTTATCTATCTATGGTGTAATAGTGTCTTTTATGGTTAATTTGTGTCTTGTTATTATTGTTTTGTATCTTTTTATGATCTTTTTGTGTCTCTTTGTGAACATTAAGTGTCTTTTCTAGTAGTTTTGTGTCTCTTTGTGAACATTTAGTGTCTTTTCTTGTCATTTTGTGTTTCTTTGTGGACGTTTAGTGTCTTTTCTTGTCTTTTCTTGTCGTTTTGTGTCTCTTTGTGAAAATTTAGTGTCACTTCTTGTCGTTTTGTAGTAGATTCATGTCTCTTCAAGTCAAATTTTGCAGATGAAGGCCAGTAGGCTCCTGTCACTTATTAAACCAGCCATGCTGTTGAGTGTTGGGGATTTCCAAACAATTTCAGTTATTTTTGCACATTTAATTTCATTTTTACTGAAATCGAACCATCATTCGATATTCCCACAGTCACTTCCTTGTTAACTTCACCTGCTCTAACCCCACACCTAAATAAAGCCACCCGGACTAAATCCTCTGTAAATGTCAAAACTTGATGAATTTACATTTTATGTTTCCTGGAGGCTTCGACGTGTTGGCTCAGGTCCAGCAGGATATATCATGAAGCCATAAGACCGCTCCAATATTTGACCATCCTGTATTTACCTTCAGTATTTTACTATAGACTCTGTTCTCTGTGATGCTGAGGACAGAAATGACCCCAAATCTCAGGTCAACATGCTGCAAGAACACATAGGGCATTTAAGGATTTTCCCACTTTAACCCTTTGATGCACAACATATAAACACCTTCTAATGCACAACATGGGTCAAAATTACCTGCATTCATTTCCCATGTTATGTCATGCTGGCTGTGTATTTGAATATATTTTTATTATTATTACAACCGATCATTATATCCATTTTTCCTTTCATACTTTATGAAGAAAAATACTTTTTGTGTTATTACATCAAGTTTACGCACATGGGTCAAAAATGACCTTGTGCATTAGAAGCATAGTGATTTAACTTTATTTTTTAACCTTTCATTGGAAAATCACCCATTTTAACATTTGAGACTAATTAGAGCCACCAAATGATAATTTCCATTGGAAAAACACCAATTTAACAAAATAGGATAGTTAATATTTGTGTCTTCTTTGTCAGGTTTTAAATTGGTGACAACATATAAACACCTTCTAATGCACAACATGGGTCTAAAATGACCTTGTGCATTACAAGCGTAGTGATAAAAAAAGGGTTTTTTATTCAAAAAGTAAGAAATGAAAACAAAAAATGAGGATGTATAACGATCAAAAACAAGTAATTTGAGGAAAACCTGGAATACTGAAAGATGAAATTAACTTATTGCAAAGATATAGAATATAAAAACTTAGTCGGGTCACTTTAGACCTATGTTGTGCATCAAAGGGTTAAACTAAATCTTAAATCCAGTTTTCTCCTCACACATTTCAAAAGTGAGTAAATGTCAGTAATGCAGACGTGTAGATGTAGATGAAACAGTCTGAATTCATGTTTTTCCATTTCTGTCTGCAAGAAAACAAGCAACAACTTCGAAAATGTTTGTGTGTGTGTTTTTTTTAAACTGAGTTTGGTTTGATCAGAGCTTTGCAATGCACAAAATCTGCACGCCACTGAGCTGAGACTTTTCTGCTTCATGACTAAATCGACACATTAAACTCTTCAATTTGTTAAACATAATGACGTGTTGTGGCATGGCTGCACTTCACTTAAAAAAAAAAGAGGAACATAACAGGAGGGTTATGTTCCTTTTTATCAGGAACAGCAATAACCTGGAGCATGATTAATTATCCAAAAGTTCCAGAAACTAAAAAATCCCAATCAACATAGTTTATATTTAATTAATAACTCCATCACTTACAAGTTAAATCAATATTTAGTGCAATGGTGTTCTTCACCTCTCACAGATCAGGTTCACTAAGGATAATTCACTTTTTAAAAAATAAAAAAATAAAAAATGCATCTTAAAACTTTTTTTAAATTCACATTGGAAAGACCTACATATAAAATATGATGGTTTTACATGACATTGATTGTTTTTTAATGTTTTATATTAAATTTTATTTTTTATTTTTTTATGAAAAAATTGCTATGACTACTTTTTTATTTTATTTTTATTTTTTAGATTTTTAAACTTTGAAATAGGTCAATTTGACCCACAACATAAGAGGAGGATTAAGTAGAAGTAGTACCAAAGTGTAGAAATACTATGTTATAAGTGAAAGTCCTGTGATTAAAGTAAGCTTATAAAGAAAAAGAAAAAAAGGGGGAAAAAGCTATTTTTATTACTTTATATACTGATATATATGTATATATATATATATATATATATATATATATATATATATATATATATATATATTTCCTTTATTAGTCCCAAAAACAGGGACATTTCAAGAGTTATAGCAGCAAAGTGGATAGTAAAATAAAAATAAATAGTAAACAGCAGTATAAACTACAAATATAAACAAATAAACAAGTAAACAATATTATAAAATATTAACAATTTACAATATAAACAAGTAGAAATATAAAAAGTATTAACAATTAACATTTTTTAGGAACATTATAAACAATGTAGACAGAGTCAGCAGTTGGATATGGAGTAAGTGTGAGTGTGAGTATAGAGTGCAGAAAAAGTACAATATTCCTTCTGTAAAAGAGGCAGAAATTGGAAAAATACTCAATTCAAATATGTCAAAATTGTACTTCAGTAAATATACAGAGTTACTTCCCACCACTGCTCAAGCACCAGAGTTGTTGCTGTAAATGAAAATATGTTTATTCTCCACCAGGAGGCGACACATCCTCACAGTTGTAACAGATTCTTCACCATGAAAACGACGCACATTTGTTATGTCTAATGTAAAGCATCCTTATAGTAAAAATGTAATGTATTATTATTATTATTATTATTATTATTATTATTATTATTTGTATTATTATTACTATTATTACATGCAGAGATCAGCTGCTAAACTGCTGAACCAGAACTGATCTTAAAAAGCCACTTTGACACCAATATTAACTCTATGAAGTCTTGGGCTATTTTGTCCCTTTTTTAATCCTTTTCATGTCTTTTTGTGTCTTTGTAAGTCATTTTTTGTCTTTTTTGGTCATCTGTGTCTTTTTGTGTCTTTTTTGGTCATTTTGTGTCTGTTGTGTCTTTTTTAGTTGTTTTGTGTCTTTTTTTGTCATTTTGTGTTTTCTGTGTTTTTTTGTCATTCTGTCTTCTCATTTTGTGTCTTTTTTGGTCATTTTGCATCTTTTTTTTAGTCATTTTGTGTCTTTTTTGGTCATTTTGCATCTTTTTTTTAGTCATTTTGTGTCTTTTTTGGTAATTTTGTGTCTTTTTTTGGTAACTTTGTGTCTTTTTGGTCATTTTGTGTCTTTTTTTGGTCCTTTTGTGTTTTTTTTAGTCATTTATTCCAACGTAAAATGTGATTTTGAATCTTTTTTTAACTTTCAAAACACTATCATGCTCAATAAAATTTTTTAAATATTGCAAATGTGAACAAAGGTTGCAAATATAACATATCAGAGGGTTACATCCAGTTCTATCATTTTATACTAAATATATTTGAGCTTGTCTCCAGTTTTACTTGGTATATCATCATCAAACTGGAACTGGCCTCATGGAGTTTACAGCCAGAACTTTAGAGGTAAATTTACAGTAGGGCTCCACGCTGCTTTGTTTTCTAGTCTGGATGTGATGAAGAAGTCATGATTTGGAGCTTTTTCCAGGAGATTTTGGGTGAAATTTGTTAACTTCCTATGCATTCGTTTCTGTCTCTGTTTAGCAACTTTCAGTCTGTCCTTACATCACATGCATGGCTCCTTTTTCTCCACACAAACAAAATCAGTCAGATTTTTCATTTTATTTTAATTAACAAAGTATAAAAGCTTTCTTTTTTTTTTTTTTTTTTACCATTTATACACACAAAAAAAGCAGGGAAAAAAAATAAAACTACAAAACAGTCTATTTGCATGTAAATTAAAAATAGTAATAGTTTTCATTATAGAAAGAAAATTGACATTTTAAAAATGGTCTAGAAACATAAATGGCACGCTGTGAAAGTTCCTATGATTTCACTTTCAACTGGCTTTCTCAGCTTGTCTACATATCATATATAAATAAAGTTATTACTGTAAATAAAACATGTATTTTCAATAAATAGATTGACTCCAGAGGGTTAAACATACTGTAGGTTTAAGACTAAACTTATGTCACTTGTCTAAACTTTCGAGCAGTGAAAGTCCTCAGAAGTCTCCTGAAGTCAGCCGTCCTGAACTGGCTCTCCCACATTCTGCAGCTGACTGGCTTTGATTGACAGGCGGCAGAGCTGACGGCGCCGCGGGGCATGAAGTGACACGTCAGGAGTTTTACTCTCAGAGGAAGTGCAGATTATTTGCAGAAGGAACAATGTAAACATGTCAGAGCTGTGAGTATTGGATTACTTCAGGGCTGATAATGCACCACTTGTGTTTGCTGTGTTGTCATAATTCACAGACAGACAGAAGAGACTGTAACATGTACCTATAATGCATCATATATGTATTTACTTTTATATTGACTGTAGATTGGACAATGATAAAAGAAGAGCAGTTGTAGGAGTGAAAACAACAGCACCAATACTAGAAATATTACTTTTTTGTGACTTTTTGGTCACTTTGTGTCTGTTGTTGTTTTTTTTAGTTATTTTGTGTCTTTTTTTGGTCATTTTGAGTCTTTTTTTTTGTCATTTTGTGTCTTTTTTTATTCATTTTGTGTCTTTTTTTGGTCATTTTGTGTCTTTTTTTAGTCATTTTGTGTCTTTTTTTAGTCATTTATTCCAACATAAAATGTGATTTTGAATCTTTTTTTAACTTTCAAAACACAATCATGCTCAATAAAAAAATTAAATGTTGCAAATGTGAACAAAGGTTGCAAATCTAACATATAAGAGGGTTACATCCAGTTCTATCATTTTATACTAAATATATTTGAGCTTGTCTCCAGTTTTACTTGCATATCATCATCAAACTGAAACTGGCCTCATGGAGTTTACAGCCCGAACTTTAGTTTAACCCTCTGGAGTCCATCTATTATATGTATTTACTTTTATATTGGCTGTAGATTGGACAATGATAAAAGAAGAGCAGTTGTAGGAGTGAAAACAAGAGCACCAATACTAGAAATATTACTCTTAAAATAATTGATAATAACTAAAATCATTATCAAGAAACCCATGGAAAATGTCTAGATAACAGCTCTTAGAAAATATTGGTTATTCATGCCAGTTTATAAGGAGAAAAGGAGAAAGGAGAAAGTCAAATATAGTTAGTATAAAAATGCATAACTCGACGTTCCTCAATTTACTTCTTATATAGTCATGAAAAAAATCAGCTATAATGATAACAACAAAAATAGCTCATAAGAGTTTAATTTAAGAACTGATATCTACATTTTTTATGGTTTTTCTTGATAATAACTGAAATCATTATCAAGAAAACCATGGAAAATGTCTAGATATCAGTATCAGGATAATCATTATATTTGTCCAAACAAATGTACCTTTAGTTGTACCAGGCATTAAAATTAACAAGAAATTGGAGAAAACAAGGGTCTAATCCTTTTTTCCATGACTGTAGATCTAATTTAGTTGTTTTTATAGCAGTGGATGTTTAGGGGCAGATAGCAGGTCAACAGTAGATGCCACATAGAAGTGGTGTATATCACCTGAAAGATTAATTTGAGTAACTTTGGGAACATTTTCATTTACTTCTTTGCTGGAAACTGCTGAGAGTTTCCTAGGAAACCCACCTAGAGCATTCAGAGGGTATCTGTTTGTGGTTGTAAAGTTTCATGAGGCTGTGATTATCATTTTATATAGTGAGCTCAAGTTTCAAGAAATGATTTCACTGCAATTAAATAGCTCCAATGGGGACTAACATCATCACACATGAATACAACTGGAGTCCACAAGAGTCTCAGATTTCCAGTGATATCCAATTTATGCAATTTACAGACTGTTTAGAGACCCCAGTTTGCAGATTTTTTTTTTTTTAATTAGGCAAAAACTGCATGGTATTTGCACAAAGTGAGCATGTCTGTATGTCTATGGTCTGTATAGTGAACTCTATTTTGGCCAATCAGATTTAACCCTTTGGAGTTTGAGGCTTTTTTGTGGGTTTTGGACTCCTTTGCACTCTTTGTTTTCAGCACAACCCCACCTATATGACCTGATTATTATTGTCATTTTGACTTACTGGATCAACATTTTGAACACAAAAAAAATGTTTACAAAAAATACACATAAAAAAACCAAAAACACACAAAAAAATACAAAAAACACACAAAAAAAAACACACAAAAAACACACTCAGAACACACAAAACACACCAAAAACATAAAAAATTTACAAAAACACATAAAACCCCACATAAAAACCTACACAAAACACATAAAAACACACAAAGAAATTACAGTAAACACAAAAGATTGCATTAAAAATGCTGAATGCACACTGCAAAATTAGAAAAATCTCTGCAAAAAAAGTAAAATCATGTTACTACACTTGGTCAAGTTGTTTTTTTACCTTTGCTGAAAAAGAGTTGATGCATTAAATTGGACATGGAAACTTCTGGAAAAGCCAAAACTTTAGAGTTCAGCTGACAGCAGGGCTCCATGCTGCTTCGTTTTTACGTTGTGACGTCATGAAGAAGTCATGCTCCAGCGCTGTTGTGGACTCCAGAGGGTTAAGGAGGGACATATTTTAATTAATTTAGGTGACACAAACCTTTTGTGGCTCAGTAAAAGTGTAACTGGAGGCAGTATTAGGAGGTGATTTGCCTGTGGCTGTTCCAAAACTTCCCTCCTTGATATTACTTTTAAAAACACCAGTTTCTGAAACTTTCTTTGGCACAGCATTTCAAACTCGCTGCTGATGTTTAATCATGTCGACACTTTGGCAGAAACCTGCAGACTGTAAGGATCGGGGAGGAGGCGGCACCTCCACGCAGCGCTGAAGTCGTCAAGTTTCTGGATGACTCATCTTGGCATCTGGAGTCGGGCAGGTTGTGAACATCCTGACGCATCCTGATCCTGGGGCCTCGGTCTGCTCGGACAGGACGGGACAGAGAAGCAGTGGGGAGGAGGAAACACAGTTAAGTTGTTGACCCTGGCCCAAAGTGCAAAGGTTAGATCTGCTGCACCTGTCTGCATGAACACGCATGCATCTTCTTCTTATTCTCTTTTGAGTCCATGAAAGCGCCGGAGCATGACTTCTTCATGAGGTAAAAACAAAGCAGCATCCAGTCCTGCTGTCAGCTTTTCTCTAAAGTTTTGTTTCCATGTCCAATTTAATGCGTCAACTCTTTTTCAGCAAAGGTTAAAATCACCACGACCGAGTGCAACATGATTTTACTTTTTTTGCAGAGATTTTGCAGATTTTGCAGTGTGCATTCAGCATTTTTAATGCAATCTTTTGTTTTGTTCACTGTTTGTGTGATTTTGGGTGACTTTGTTTTTGTAAATTTTTGTGTTTTTTGTGACTTTTATGTGTGTGTTCTGTTTGTTTCTTTGTTTTTTGGGTATTTTTTGGTGCGTTTTTGTGTGTTTTTTGTAATTTTGTGTGCGTTTTTTTCCCCACGTTTTTTGTATTTTTTTTGTGTGTTTTTTTGTGTTTCAAAATGTTGATCCAGTAAGTCAAAATGACAAAATAATAATCAGGTGAGGTTGAGCTGAAAAAGATGATACCAGCATGGCATGGTGATCATTATTTAAGTTGCATATACAGGCGGAATGAAAAAGAGTCAAAAACCAACAAAATAGCCCCAAACTCCAAAGGGCTAATGCATAGGAAGTTGACAAATTTGAACCAAAATCTTCTGGACTTCAGAGGTTCAAGAATGTTTTATAGACATATTAACACATTAACACATTAACTCATTAACTCCAGTGTTTCCTAAACTGTTTTTCTGGGGACCCGGTTTCTAAAAATGACAAAACATCATTAGAAGAGCAACATGTGAACAAAACTTTTTACTCAACAAGATCTGGGCAGCCTGTGGCCTCGAGGTTAGGAATCGGGCTTGTAACCGGTTCGAATCCCAGGACTGACAGGTCAAGGACTGAAGTGCCCCTAACCCTGGATGTGACACGAAATCCAGCTATGTGTTATGCAGAGTTTGAATTTCACAATTGTGGCATTAATATAAATATAATAATTTTTTTCCGTCGACTACTCCTCCCAGAGTTTTGGTCGCACATACACTAAAAAGGTATCAAATCAAAGTGTGCTATTACTTTTATAAGGGTTTCAACAAACAGTTTTCAAATTATTCTGCAAAAACAACAATTTTTCTTCACAAAACACATATGTAGACGTTCAGGAAGAACTCAGGACGCTCAAAGTGAAGTCGGATCAATGATAGGTATTATGGTTTTGCCAAAAATGCTTTCTGTTCGAGGCCAGAAAATCAAGTCTGTCCACCTCTGGCTGCTGTCACTCTTCCGGAACATTCAGTTTTCAGTTAATTCTGTTGATTGCTTTGATCTGATTGCCTTTGATCTTTGCTGTGATTACAGTTACAGATACACACACACACACACACACACACACACACGCGCGTAAGCGTGCACACTCCTCACACATGCATACATATGCTTCAAACACACACACACACACACACACACACACACACACACACAGAGGTAACTTTATGTGATTTTCGCTACACACACACACAAATGCACGCGTAAGCGTGCACACTCCTCCAGATACACGTTTCTCACACACACACACACACACACACACACACACACACACACACACACACACACACACACACATATTTTGAGGTTAAAGGGCATAGTTTGAAATCTGTGAAGAATCTCATCAGAGTGTACACACACCGGCAGTAGCCCCCGTGGCCCTTTCAGAATTTCCCCAGAGGAAATTTTCTAGTTTTTATATATTGCAGTGAAATACAAGGCAGGGGTGAGAAAAATGTGACACAAGTGATATTATAAGACAGAAAGAGCTGTTCACATTCTGGTTCATAATGCAACTAAAAATCTTGCCGAAACTTACACATCACTCCTTTTTAAGTTTTTAGTCCAGCTCTTATTAAACTCTTTTACTTTTAATGAAGCTCAGTTTAAATTCAATCTTTCATTCACAATCATCTCTCATTAACCCGTCACGCTTCTTTAAAATCAGCTGATCTCAGGCGTGCACTCTTTGAGGTAAACAAACCAGATTTTGCCAGATTCTCAATCAGCCAATCTCCAAAAATCTCTTTCAACCTTCAATTTCAAAGGTTTCGTATTCACAGTTTCCCTCTCCGGTTGTTTTTATTTCATGGATCCTTGAAATTGGGACAAAATGCAGCGACTGAAGCCTTTCAGCGCTCAGACGAAGCACCTGCTCCTTCCACTCCACAGTCATGAGATCCTGGAGAGACAGAGAGAGACAGTGTGAGGAGACGACTGAGCTGAGAGCAGCGCTGACTTCAGATCAGCAGCAGGAGACTGAACAGAGGTCTGCTTCAGCTGCTGGCACCTCCTCAGGGAGACTCAGACGGAGATGTGGCCCAGATCCCTCCTCCTCCTCCTCCTCCTCCTCCTCCTCCTCCTCCTCCTCCTCCTCCTCTCTCTCTGTCCCTATCTGGACCGTCCACATCCTCCCATTTGAAGCTGTAGCCAGATATGAGATCCGGGGCTCACTCCTTTTTCTTTATTTCTTTCATTCACAATTATTTCTCATTAACCCTTCATGTTTCTATAAAATCAGCTGATCCCAGGCGTTCCTCCTCCTCCTCCTCCTCCTTCCTCCTCTTTCTCCTCCTCCTCTATCCTCTTCCTTTTTCTCCTTCTCCTCCTCCTCTTCCCCCACCACCTCCTCCTCCTCCCTCCTCCTTCTCCTCTTCCTCCCTCCTCTGCCCTCCTCCTCCTCTGTCCTCCTTCTCATCTTCCTTCTACTCCTCCTCCTTCTCCTCCTCTCTCCTCTCTCTCTCTCCTCCTCCTCCTCTGTCCTCCTCTTCCTTCTCCTCCCCCTCTCTCCTCCACCTTCTCCTCCTCCTGCTCCTCTCTCCTCCTGCTCCTCTCTTCTCCTTCTTTTCATCTCCTCCTCTGTCCTCCTCCTCTCTCCTCCTCCTCCTCCTCCTCCTCCTCCTCTCTATCTGGACCGTCCACATCCTCCCATTAGAAGCTGTGTCCAGGAGATCCGGGGCTCCTTCTTGTTCTAAGTCCTTCCTGTCTGTCTGCTGGTCCCAGTTGGTCCCAGTTGGCCCCTGGGAGCCGCAGCACACAGGCCCCAGTGAGTCGGCCCGGCAGCCCGCTGCCCTCTCAGTCCATCAGACCCTCGTCCACATAAAGGGGACCATTGTGCCGTGCTGTGTGTCCCAACAATGATCGAGTTAATATGAGCCAAGTGTCCCTGCAGGACAGGGGCAGGGGGAGGGGGAGGAGGAGGGGGAGGAGGAGGGGGCCCCATCCATCAGTGTCCCCTCGTCTCCTGCTGCACCGTTTCCTCCTGGTCCTCCTCTAACGGTCATGAGTTCGGCCCCGGGCTGCCGTCCCGTCCTCACGTCCCTGCTCGCCCTTCATGCAGCGGACCCTGTGGACATTTAGGGATCACTTCCAGAACAAACTGCACAAAAAACTACAACTACACTCCTCTATGTGCACTATTAAGGCACTCCAGTGTAGGGCTGCACGATTATGGCCAAAATGATAATCACGATTATTTTGAACAATATTGTAATCACGATTATTAATCATGATTATTCATCGTGTTAGGGGAAACATCTGTATTTTTATTGCACTACTTTTAAACAAACAATAGAAACAGTTTTTAGTGTCCGGTGCTTGTTGTAAACAAACAGAGATCACTAAGTGAACACCTCCTGCAGCAGCAGCACATACACACTGTACTGCCACAGAGCTAGCTGTTAGCCTGTTAGCAATTTGCAGACTGGACGTTTTGCAGGGGGGTTAACATCCCCTCTGGCTCTGCAGCTGGGAAAGACTGCTGCAGGAGGACTGTGCCGCTTCTTACCCTTCTTAACTCATTAAGAAGAGTAAGAAGGAGTCTTACTCTTCTTCTTAAGTCATTAGACTTTTTCTAATGTATCTTGTAAAGACCTACTTATAAAATACAGTAGTTTTACATGAATTAGATTTTTAAAATTTTAATTTTACATTTTTCATTTTTTTCTTTTTATGAAAAAATATTTTAAACAATTTTTCCCCCCGATTTTTAAACTTTGAAGTGTGAAGTGAAGTGAAGTGAAGTCATTTGGTGTCTTTTTTTGTCATTTTGTGTCTTTTTTTTGGGGGTCATTTGGTGTCTTTTTTTGGTCATTTTGTGTCTTTTCTTGGTCATTTGGTGTCTTTTTTTGTAATTTTGTGTCTTTTTTGGTCATTTTGTTTCTTTTTTTGGTCATTTGGTGTCTTTTTTTGGTCATCTGGTGTCTTTTTTTGGTCATTTGGTGTCTTTTTTAGTAATTTGGTGTCTTTTTTTTTGTAATTTTGTGTCTTTTTTTAGTAATGTTGTGTCTTTTTTTGGTCATTTTGATGCTGCCTCCAGCGGCCCCCAGGTAATTTGAGTTTGAGACCCCTGGTGTAAATGCTGCAGCTTTCTCCTTAACTCTAAATATGTATATATAAAGTGGATCAGAGGCTCTAATTGCACCCAGTTTGTGTAAGTACGGACAAGTTTCTCTCTGTCTGTGTGCATGAGAAACTTGTGTCTGTGTGAACAGGATCAGGCAGGTAGAGGGAATAAAAGTGTCAATCAAGTGTCACCTCAGCCGAAAGATTAGTTCAGAGTGTGCAGACAATTCAGCTAAAAGTGTCTATTTACACTTTCCTCACAAGTTAATACGCTATTACTGAGTTAAAACATCTTAATAAGTACTTCAAAGTAAGAAATATAACCAGATTTTCTTTTAACCCTCTGAAGTCCAAGAGAGCGCTGGAGCACGACTTCTTCATGACGTCACAACGTAAAAACAAAGCAGCATGGAGCCCTGCTGTCAGCTGAACTCTAAAGTTTTGGCTTTTCCACAAGATTCTATGTCCAATTTAATGCATCATCTCTTTTTCAGCAAAGGTAAAAAAACACCTTGACCAAGTGTAGTAACATGATTTTACTCTTTTTGCAGAGATTTTTCTAATTTTGCAGCGTGCATTCAACATTTTCTAATGCAATCTTTTGTGTTTACTGTTTTTTTGTGTTTTTTGTCATTTCTTTGTGTATTTTTACGTGTTTTTTTTTACGTTTTTTGTGGGGTTTTTTTGTAAATTTTGTCATTTTCCAATGTTTTTGTGTGTTTTGAGTTTGTTTTTATGTTGTTTTTTGGTGTGTTTCTGTGTTTTTTCTGTGTATTTTTTTCAAATTTTCCTGTGTTTTTTTTATGTGTATTTTTGTTATCTTTGTGTATTTTTATGTGTTGTGTGTGTTTTTATGTTTTGTTTGTGTTTTTGTAGATTTTGTAATATTTTTTTTATGTTTTTGGTGTGTTTTTGTGTGTTTTGAGTGTGTTTTTTATTTTGTGTGTGTGTTTTTGGTGTGTTTTTTGTGTGTTTTTTGTGTTTTAATGTGTATTTTTTGTAAACATTTTTTTGTGTTTTTTTTGTGTTCAAAATGTTGATCCAGTAAGTCAAAATGAAAATAATAATCAGGTCATATAGGTGAGGTTGTGCTGAAAACAATGATACCAACACGTCATGGTAAAGAGTTTTATGTGGTTTATACAGGCAGAATGAAAAGGAGTTAAATACACAACCAAAACTCTCTGCAGACTCTTTAACCTGACGGTGCAGGAAGTAACTCAGGTGAGGCCTTCCAGTTACCTTATTATGTTTTAATAGTGTGAGCAGTGTATAGTGTGACAATCAGACAAAAGGCTGCTGGCACGCCCGCCCGTGTTTCCGGCCCAACTGCTCATTTAAGTTTCATGCTCGGCGTAGGATCGACTCCAGCGGCTGCCAAGAGCTGCAGACTGAGAAACCTGCTGTGTGGAACAAGCAGCAACAACACACACAACAGCAAAGGCGGAACATTAATCTAAAAGGTCATAAAAGTCATAATAGCATGGTTTATAGAGAGCTCAGGGACAATGTTGGGAAGTTTTACTCTGCAAAATGGCTGCAAAAAAAACATTTAATTACACAGCTTTAAAGATTTTCTTTACAAAAAGCCACTTGCAGCTCTGCATGTATTAAAAACAGCGTTAACTTGAATTGCTTGGCAGCCGTTTGTTGCTTTGTGTTGCTTGCTTGCATGGCGACATGCACTGAATCGTGGAAATTGTTGTTGCATTACTGCACTAATGTTTTGCTGGTTCCTGTTGCTATGCATGTCCCATGCATTGATTTGAGCAGTGGTTTTCAGCCTGGGAGCCTCACAGGGCCTTGAGGGAGTTCCAGGGGGTCCCAGAAACACAAGGAATTGTCTATTTTTTACACTATTTAACCCTCTGAACCCCAAAAGTTTGTTTTCTTTAAAAGATTGCCAAAAACACACAGTTTATCGGATAAGATCATTTTCACACAAAAAAGGAAAGCGAACAGAACCTATGTCTTAAAATATCTTCAAATAACATTTTTCCTGTTTGTTTTTGTTTTTTTCCCAATAGCTGGTGGACCTGGTGGACATTATAACTGTGTTATTCTGCACAAAAGACACATTTGAGTTGTTAACCCAATGTAAAAAAATTTCTGCCGGGGGAAGGTAAAAAAAATCCTGTTTCTTCCATTTTGCAGTTTAAAAAAAAAAAAGTTGTTTTTTTTCTTTCTTTTTTTCTCCTCCTGTGTCATCATTGTCACTGTTGCACAGAGATTGTCTTCATGATGCGTTCAAAAATGACAGCAGATAATTATAAAACTTCCTGTAACTCATTGAGAGAAATGATCCTGTGGAGATTTATTTTCTGGGGTGGTGGATGTGGAGGGTCGGGGGTCGTTGTCCCATGGCCACATCATCCGGAGTCCCCCGTTAATCAGCAGCTAATGACGAGCTTCTTTTCAGAGGGGGGAGAGATTATCTCCACATGACAGCTCCATCTCCGCTGATCTGTCTCAAATCTAGACACGAGTTTGGGATTTGACACATGACAAGACAGTAAGGGAGGAAAAGAGAAAAGATCTCTGTGGGAAAAACGAGAATTCACATTTGGAAGTCTGCCGTTGGATAACAGGACGCTGAGTGACAGCCTTCTGCAGATACAACGTTCAGGGAAGTTATAGTGGTAAAAAAAAAAAGCTTTTGAAAATACTGTGGGGTAAGAAAAATATGATTTTGAATGGTTGGAGTCAAGTCAAGGTTTATTTCTATAGCACATTTTGATCAAAGTGCTGTGCAAATATAAAAATAGTAGTAGATAATAAATACAGATATACATACGAACTAAGCTAAAAAGTCATCAATAAAACACATATTCAATCAATCAATAAAATATGAGAAATAAAATGAATGAACTGTGCTTGCACGTTAAAAAAAAACTAAAAACCAGGAAGGTTGCTTTCAGCAGCTTTCTTTTGTTTTGATTGCTGCAACAAAACAGCTGCAACAGATCAAAGAATATTGTCAAAAAACACAAAAACACAGTTTTATCCTTATTGCAGAAAATGTGGATTTCCAGGTTTATCCAACAAGGTTTGACACATTTTCCTGAGCAGAAAAGTTTGAGAAAAAGGCATGTAATCCTAAAAAAAGGCATGTAAAACTGTAAAAAAATAAAATAAAAATAAAATAAAATAATAATAAAAAAATTTAAAAAAAGCTTTTGAAAGCCTGTGGGGTAAAAAAAGGGTTAAGTTTCAATGGTTTGAGTCAAATCAAGGTTTATTTCTAAACAACCTATAGTAGTAGATAATAAATACAGCAATAAATCAACTAAGAAACTAAGATAAACAAACTCATTCAACAAATAAATAAAATCAATAAAACATAATAAAATAAAATGAGCTGTGCTTACACGATAAAAACAAAACCAGAAAACTGAGGAAAAAAGTTTGAGTTGCTTTCAGTATGCAGCTGCAACAGATCAAAGAGAAATGTCAAAAAACAACAACAAAAAACACAGATTTATCCTTATTGGAATAAACATGGATTTCCAGGTTTATCCAACAAGGTTTGATACATTTTCCTGAGCAGAAAGGTTGAGAAAAAGGCATGTAATCCTACAAAAAAAGTACAATAACACAGTATATTTACTCATGCTGACACAAAATCACACATCCTTTAAGTCATCACACGGTGATATGCTCTCATTGTAACCAGCGACAGTTGATCGTGCAACATTTGACCTAAATAGGGACTTAATAACCTCATTCTGGACGACCAGGCTGGATCAGCGTCCCTTAATCCTAAACGGCACATCTGGGAGCTGAGAGGGACCCGGATCCTCGCTCTGCTGCTCTGGGATAAACATTTGAACTCCGAGCATCGACTCTGTGTAAGATTAACATGAGGGCTTTTGGTTTGGAGTCCTTTCCTTTATGGTTTTCTTTTATTACACACACTGTAAAAAATGTTTGTAAAAATTACAGTAAAACACTGTCAAATTGCATCAGAAATAGGCCGTAAAATTAAAAATGTAATATCACCGTAGTAGATGCTTGTAATTACCATAAATCAAGGAATAATGCAAAACTTTTAGACTGTAGAAAACACAGTTTTTTCATGTAAAATGAATGGAGAAATACCATAATGTCACAAGGACACAATCACCCTAAAAATAAAGGCACTACTCAGTCTAAATTACATTTTTTGCTGATTTTTACATTTAAAATTACAGTAGAAAACTCCCTGTATTTTTTATGGTGAAATTCTGGCAACCACAGCTGCCGGTATTTTACCGTAAACTAAACAGATTTTTTTTTACAGTGCATGCAGGCTGTAAAGGTTGAGTTTGTGCAGAGAACATGAGGTGTAGCTGTAACGGGCTGTGACAGGGGGTGCCAGACTCCTGCATTTGAAGGAGTTCTTCAGTGTTAGACCCCATTTGGTTGAAAGTAAAGATATGTAAGATTATGTGATAGGTTTTTGTGTTTCTATAATAAGCTCAGAGGAAGAAAGGCTTCTAGACTTTTGAAGGAAACACTGATTTCCTCTTTATGACTTTGAGTTGAAATGCGTGCAACAGTGAAACTACACAAACAGAAAAAAAGACCCCTTAAATATTTAACTATTTCACTATGTGATCGCTGAAATATACTATATATGTTGTGTTTTATTTGACTTTGTTAATATTGCAGCTGTGGCAAGAAGTTGATTTGATGATTTTCTGTATAAAACATGCAATAAGCGACTGAATCATGCAGTATTATTGCTTTAACTATCCAACAGTATTAGTTTAAACTAGCTCCACCACTGAAACATTGCTTACAGGTTGCATGAATGCATCAGCAACAATATAACATGTGCATCATATATATATCACACCATGACGCTGTGCAAAAAGTCAATAAAAATCAGGATGCATCTGATTCACAATTCAGAGCATTTATTTACGAAAACAAAAGTTTATCAGTTTTATTATTATATTGTCTTTGCACATAGTTCAGTTGAATATGTGTGAAAAGGGATTAGCAAATTAACATAATCTGTTCTACTTATGTTGTAGTAAATGACCCAAAGTGCCAAAAAATACATTTAAAAACTCAACATTAGTGTCCGTTTCCAGAAATTATGACCCAGTTATTCAAGATAAACCACAGACCTTATTGTGAGCAGTTTGGTGAAAGAACTATACTACAAAGACGATAATTCTTAAACTTTTAAACATTTTTTTGGGGCATTTTAAGCACCTCAAGCTAAATTCCATCTATTGCAATTATAATGGAGAGATCTTTTCAGTCAATATCTCTGCAGCCTACACCAAAACAAGCTAGACTGATAGATAACACTACAGGTAAGATGAAAAAAATGGGGTGAACTTTCCCTTTAATGAAAATTTAATTGAACCATCAATTTGTTTTTGGGGGTTATGGGACCTCAGTATTTACAAAAAAAAAAGAGAGCTGGATATGTCCCGGCATGGTTATGTACATAAACAAATGAAATATGAAATAGAACAAAGGTGAGATTATGTGATTTACACAATAATTTCTGAAATTTTTCATCTATTTTCTAAATATTTGTCTTCATCTTTGTCATTTTACAGCTTCAGGGTAACCTACAAACCTCTAATGCAATTATATTTGATAGAATGTAGACATCTCTGTAACAATCTAGAAGGATAAAAAGCACTTTCATGAAAATTTAAGTCAAGCATCAGTTTGTTTTTTGGGGCAATGACCTCAGAAACAGACTGGATATGACCTTGAATGGTTATATGCATGCTTAATGAAATAATTTCTTCAATTTTTCACCTATTTTCTAAATATTGTCTCTACCTTTGTCATTTTATTGTTCCACCGCTCCCTGCAGGTCCCTGAGCCCCGGTTTGGGAACCATCCAGTGGCTTATTTTACAGCTTCAGAGGTTTAATTTACGTTTCAGTCAACATCCCAATAAAACATAATAACACATACATTTAAATAAAACTCAACAGTAGTGTCCATTTCCAGAATGATGACCCAGTTATTCAGGATAACCTACAAACCTCTAGTGCCATTATATATGATAGAAGGTAGACACCCTGAAACAATCTAGCCGGATAAAAAGCACTACAGGTAAGAGAAAAAAAGGGAACTTTCACTTTCATGAAAATTTAAGTGAGGCATCAGTTTGTTTTTTGGGTTCATGACCTCAGAAACAGACTGGATATGGCCTTGAATGGTTATATGCGTGCTTAATGAAACAATTTCTTCAATTTTCCACCTATTTTCTAAATATTTGTCTCCACCTTTTGTCATTTTATTGTTCCACCGGTCCCTGCAGGTCCCTGAGCCCCGGTTTGGGAACCATCCAGTGGCTTATTTTACAGCTTCAGAGGTTTTTATTTACATTTTGTAAACATTTTGTAAACATTTTGTAAACATTTTGTAAACATTTAGCAAATAACGCAAACAAATACATTTCTGATATCAGCAACATCACTTTAATGAAAATTTAAGTGACCAATATCTAAATTTAAATAAAACTCAACAGTAGTGTCCATTTCCAGAAATTATGACCCAGTTATTCAGGATAACATACAAACCTCTAGTGCAATTACAATTGATAGAAGGTAGACATCTCTGAAACAATCTAGACAGATAAAAAGCACTACAGGTAAGAACAAACATGGGATCTTTCACTTTGATGAAAAATCAGTTTGTTTTTTGGGTTCATGACCTCAGAAACAGACTGGATATGGCCTTGAATGGTTATATGCGTGCTTAATGAAATAATTTCTTAAATTTTTCACCTATTTTCTAAATATTTGTCTCCACCTTTGTCATTTTATTGTTCCACCGGTCCCTGCAGGTCCCTGAGTCCCGGTTTGGGAACCATCCAGTGGCTTATTTTACAGCTTCAGAGGTTTTTATTTACATTTTGTAAACATTTAGCAAACAATGCAAACAAATACATTACTGATATCAACATTAGAGTCTGTTTCCTGTAATTACGAGCCAGTTATTCAAGATAAACCACAAACCTCTAGTGCCTTTATATTTGAGGCCAATATCTCTGAAAGACTTTGAAACAATAATAAATAGCTCTAAATGTAAGAGGAAAAAATGGGAACTTTCACTTTCATGAAAATTTAAGTGAGGCATCAGTTTGTTTTTTGGGTTCATGACCTCAGAAACAGACTGGATATGGCCTTGAATGGTTTTGTGCATGCTTAATGAAATAATTTCTTCAATTTTTCACCTTTTTTCTAAATATTTGTCTCCACCTTTGTCATTTTATTGTTCCACCGGTCCCTGCAGGTCCCTGAGCCCCAGTTTGGGAACCATCCAGTGGCTTATTTTACAGCTTCAGAGGTTTTTATTTACATTTTGTAAACATTTAGCAAACAACGCAAACAAATACATTTCTGATATCAGCATTACATCACTTTAATGAAAATGTAAGTGACCAATATCTAAATTTAAATAAACCTCAACATTAGTGTCCATTTCCAGAAATTATGACCCAGTTTTTCAGGATAACCTACAAACCTCTAGTGCAATTACAATTGATAGAAGGTAGACATCTCTGAAACAATCTAGACAGATAAAAAGCACTACAGGTAAGAACAAACATGGGATCTTTCACTTTGATGAAAAATCAGTTTGTTTTTTGGGTTCATGACCTCAGCAACAGACTGGATATGGCCTCGAATGGTTATGTGCGTGCTTAATGAAACAATTTCTTCAATTTTCCACCTATTTTCTAAATATTTGTCTCCACCTTTTGTCATTTTATTGTTCCACCGGTCCCTGCAGGTCCCTGAGCCCCGGTTTGGGAACCATCCAGTGGCTTATTTTACAGCTTCAGAGGCCGACAAATGCTGCTGTCAATCACCGTGTCAGGACGCACCTCCTTTCCAGTTGGGAGCGCACCGGGGCTTCGCATCTGGATTTTTACGCGTCGGTCGGGTCGGTCCACGCCCACTAGACTGCCCGCTTCCCCCGCTGCGGCCCGCACACTCCGCTGAGGACTTTTTCACGGCGGAGCCCTCTCTCTCTCTCTCTCCCCCACACTCTCTCCTTCCCAGCTCCTTCAATTTGTCAAATCTCTTTCTCTTTTCAATGGCCGTGCGTGGCGTGATTTGCACTCAGCAGCGCAATAGTTAATGAGTGCCGGATGCGCCCTCACTCCAGCAGACCGCTACAGTACGAAGATGGCGTCGGAGGGAGCCAGCGGAGAGCAGCCTCCTCCGGTACAAACACTGGCAACCGCCGTGCTGGGAAGTGTCGACACGGTAAGACACCGGGGGGCTGTTCGGGGGCGACACTCACGGGTGGGTTTTTCTTTTTAGCGGTGTGGCGTGGAAGGAAGTAGCCGCTCAGGAGGGAAAAAGGAGGCAGAAATGCAGTGCGCATCTATTTCTGCTCGTGAAGCAACAGCGGTGGGCAGCCGGAGCCTCGCGACAATGTCTGGAGAAAAACAAGGGGCTCGTGCTCGGGTTAAGGTGAAAAAAATGACTGTTGAGAAACGACACAATATGGTGTTTTTTTCCCCACGTCTGAGCGCCACGGTGAAGCCTTTTGTTCGCCTCTGCCGGCTGCTTTGAACGTCTCATCCCGCAGTTGTAACGTTATCCTGCGTCTGATCGAGCAGAAAGCGTCGCTGGCTGCTCAGGTTGTTGCTCTATCTCTCTCAGTAAATAAGGGTTAATACGCAGAGACTTAAAGCGAGCTGTGTGTCTGGTTGCAGGAGAGTTAAATGTGGAAAATAGAAGCTTTTATCAAGCATGGTGGCTGATTTGACGTTTATTCCACCTTTTTTTGGTATTTTATTCCATGCAAATTAAATGCATCTGGCCTGCGGAGCTGATTGTGGCATGAAAATGGGTTTTCACCACCAGTCAGTCCTGCATGGATCCTCACAGGCTTCCATAGCTTGTAGCAGCTCACCTTGGAAGAGCTGCCAGTCCCTCCACAGGTTTTTCCACTGATTTGCTAAGCATTTCTTATAAAAGTACAGTTTGTTGCCACTAACAAGGGTTCAGCTTCTCTTGTTTACACACACATAGTTGTGACTTCTCACAGGTTGCAGCAGATGTTTCAGGGCAGCAGATAGTCCTGATCAAACCTCCTCGCTCCGCTCCGCTCCGGGATGCAAAGCTGTCAGACTGTTTCTATCGACCTGACGACTGATGCAAAATGGGCAGTGATGCTTCTACCACTTGGGGTTTTGCTCTTGTTGTGTTTCATTGAACTTTGAGTGCCACAATCAGAAAAATAGCACTTTTTTTGGGAGATTTGAAGAGGTGGGCTTGTGTGGAGTTGCTGGAATAGAAAGCAGCCCCGGTCCCGGAGGTGGGTGGGCGGCAGAGTGGGTGTTGAGGTGGGGGTTGGTTGGTTTGAGCGGTGAGCTGAGGAGATGGTGGAGAAAGAGAAAGAGAGAGAGAGAAGAGCTGCGGGGGTGGATGCAGGGCAGAGGCAGCACGGTTGGAGAAGGAGGAGGAGGAGGAGGAGGAGGTGGGGGGGTTGAGGCCCTGTTCACCAGACACCTTTCTAAATTGGTCTTAATTTCAGTGACTCAGCTGGCATAGCTGGGAGTACCGTGTCAGCCAGCCCCCCTCCCTCCTCCGAGCGCGCTCAGATCTGCCTCGAGGCTACTTTACATTTGAGGTGAACAGGTGCTGCGGAGACATGGGAGCCTCCTCAGCTCACCCGCCGCTCTGCCAGCACACTCTTCTTCTTCTTCTTCCCCTTCTCCGGGCTTCCGCTTCCCTTCTTCCCCCACCGCCTCCACCATCATGCCAGCCGTGGTTAAATAAAGCACTTTGCTCTTTGCTCACCTCCCCTTCAGATGCTCTGTTGTTGCCCCCAAGGAGGTGGGGGGGGAAGTTTCTCATTTGTGAGGACTCTGAAGTAGCGGCCCTTCAGAGGTCCACAGCGGGGTCAGAGGTCAATGAAAGGCACTCTGCAGGTCGCCACCCACACGTTAACGTAGTTAGTTCGGCACGCAGCAAGTTAGAGCAAACAGGACTCATGCTGAGTGTTTTAAAGTTTGAAAAATGCTTAATTTGAACAAATATTTAACAGTTAGATTGAATATACCTTAACCCTCGATGGCAGGGATGGGCAACTTAAATGCTGGAGGGGGCCACAATTTTTCATCAACACTACCACAGGGCCACATATAGGACTGTGCACTTAACCAGATATGATGAAACTGCAATTTTAAATATGTTTACAGTGCAGTTACTTAACATATTTCATGCTAAATGCATGTGTAACAGAATGAATAGGAATACAAAAGGTTTGAAGCAAATAAAAAATAACCACTTACTGTGATTTCTTTTGTTTTCAGTGCAAGAACAGCAGACCAACATTAATTGCAAGAAGTCATTTTGTGCATTTTTACACTGCACTTTTAAGATTTCATGCTCAAATGCATGTAGTTGTACTGAGGGCCACTTTAAGTGAAGGTGCGGGCCGTATGTGGCCCCCGGGTCTCCAGTTGCCCATCCCTGCTCTATGGTACGGTGTTGCCCTCAGGCCCCATTTTTGGCCTGTCGAATTTCTACAATGCATGTTTTTGAGTGATGCGATACTTTAAAAAAGAGAGAAGAGTATAGGGAACCAATAGCAATGCTTTCATTTGTCACATGACCTCCAGGAGGCCAAATTAAAACCCTTTTTTGCAGACTTTTCCAAAGGAAACAGCTTTGCCATTTTGCGCCACAAAAAGCACCCAAAATGTCATTTCCTGGCCTTTTTCCATCTGGAAAAAAAAAATTCCTACTGATAGAACCTTCATATTCTATAGTTTCATGCTATTTATTTTCTAATTAAATACTGGAAAATTGTTAAAATGCAATTGAACTTAGACTGTTCAAGACATTCATTTCAATTGGTCGTTGGTTCAATGGTACAATGTTGCCATCAGGCAACATTCAGACAAGAAACCGGTTAAATCTGAAGTTTATTGTATGTATGTTTATGTATATGTACGGACGGGTTGATGGCTAATTCTTCCATCCCAGTCTTCCTGTCCTGTCCACCCCTATTGCCTGTTAAGCGTCTTTGTGTGTCTAGAAATGCGCTATATAAATTAAATGTATAATAATAATAATAATAATAAAAAAGTTCCTTTGATGATGTTTTTAAATTTAAAATGTTTTGTATTGTACCCAGTTGAAGCTAATGAATCTTTCACAGATGTTTATTAAATAAATCATGTTCAAATTATGTATAAATTATTAACACTTTTTCAATTATTGTGGACCGTTATGGTACAATGTTGCCTATTAGCTACAAAAACTTAAAAAAAATTTTTTTTCCTTACTGGTATGATAATGTTTACCCATGGAGGGTTAAGAAAAAAGCTTTACTTTCAACATAATTCAATTCAAAGGGTAGAAAAAGAACAATATGAGCAAATATACAAAGAATATACATGTATGTAAATATACAGTTTTGCAAGAGAGAGGCAGGTACAGGAATAAATAGTCTTTAAAGTGCAAGTTGTGCAGTGTGCTGTGCAATAGTGCAAGTCAGATGTGAGATAACAGTAAGTTGTTGACCAAGAGGTAGTGCAAATAAAGTCATGTGTACATAAGTCATAATAACTGGATAGCTTATCCTGGTTAATAGCTAGTTAGCTATTGTGGAGTCTGATGGCAGTGGGGAAGAATAATTGACACAATCAGTCTTTTAACGTTTGAAATAAAAAAAATCCCCCATCAGAACCTCATGATGCAGCCAGTTTTCTCCCGTGTAGAGCCGACTGATATGGGATTATTGAGACAGAAACTCATACTGATTTTAGGGGAGGAAAACTCCTCCATAACAGATATGGTGGCCGATAAAGTAACTTTTTTAAGTGGGAATGAACATAGACTTTTTGTGTAGATTGTGCACCGCTTTTTCTCTGCTCAGCAAATCGATGACCAGAGAGTAGGGCTGGGCGATATGGACCAAAAGTCACATCCTGATATATTTAGGCTGAATAGCGATATATACGATATATATCCTGATATTTTTATCGCAAAGTGAGGGCAAATGTTCAGTCAAAGTCAAAGCCAAATATGACATGTCACAAGTAGTTTTATGAAAAAAACCCCTGTTTATTTAAGTGAACATAAATACTGTATAACAGGAGTTCCTTTTTTGCACATTTAAATAAAAAAAAATCTTAAATGAAAATAGCCTATGAAATAAAATAGGCCAATCTTTTTCTGAAATAAATATATTTATTCACAACAACAAAATATAGAGAACGAAATAAACTTATACATGCATACAGGGAATTAGAATGTGCAAGTATTAGCAATTTCTGATGCCTCTATACATGATTAAAGCACAATGGAATATTAAAAGACGGTAAACAATCCTGTTTTAAAAGCTGTACGAACACTGAGGAAAACAAGCTAATTTTGTAGATAATGAGTCGTTTGAAGCCGATGAGATCCAAGAAACACGAGCAGTCAGATGACTCGGTTAACATTTAATGTTTGCAAATGACTAAAGGCTAAAATAGCTACCTGTAACTCTAAGCTGTCTAATCACCTGTTGTTGGCTGAGGAGGCCAAAACATATTTAGCCCAATTAAAGTTCAGATCCTCGTCCAGTAACCGGAAAATGAGACGAGCAACAAAATGTTAGACATGTTTATTAAGTGTTTCTGACACTTTCACTCAACAGCTTCGGCCAACTGTAAGATCACGAGCTCCTCTCTCCACATACTGAACATCCAGATTCATCTACTGTTGGGTTGAGCAGATTAAAATGTTGATCTGATCTAGGGGTGTGCCGTATCGTATCGTTCACGATAATATCGGTGTATTTTTTTTTTATGGTTAAAAAAAATGCATATCATGATATTGGAAACGTTCCTACTTCTTGATGTAGTGGCGTAAGGCTAGCAATTAAAGTTGTTTTAATCACAAAAAGCTACTTACTCTCTGTCGCTAAACACATGCAGCTTTCAAAATAAGAGCACAGTGTGTTAATAGAATCCACCACAGAACTTACAAGAAGACTGTCAAAATAAGATGCCTTAAATAAAACATACAAGAACCTTTATTCTCCTTTACAAAATTTCATTAAAATATGCACCCGGAACCCCTAAATGGTTATTTTTATTATTTGCTCATACTCAAGAGTCAAGAGTAATTTTTTTGTATTTGGCAACTCTTGAGATTTGCACCTCACACTACATTTTAGATTTTTATTTAATTATACAGACTAAAAAAAATCATATTTTCTATATCTTTAGGTATTTTGTACTATCGTCAAGAATATTGTTATCACAATAATAGCCTGAAATATCGTGATATTCTTTTAGGGCCATATCGCCCACCCCTAATCTGATCCAAATCAGTCTTGTTTTCCTGTGGAGAAGAGTCAGCGCTCATCAGTCCATCTGCAGCTCTGCAGTGGTGTTGCAGAGTGATGCGTCACTCACAAACAATCAAACAAGTAGTTTTTTTATTATCAGGAGGACCAGCTGCAGAGAAAACATCAAGCAGACAAACATTTAATTTCAGCCGCTACAGAACTGATGTTAATTTATCTACAGCTGATCTAATCTGCTGCGGATGAGAAGTCTGCTATCTGTGTGTTTACTGTTGCTTTCTGGAGGAGATATGAACGTTTGATGTGAGATTTGTCAGGTAAACATGCAAATATGTGAAATGAACTGTTTTTATTTTATATGTTGATTACACTTTTTAAGACAAACAAGAGAAGTTTCACCCCGAAAAAAATATTTTTTATTCGATTTTTAAACTTTGAAATGGGTCAATTTGACCCGCAACATAACAGGAGGGTTAAACCAGATTCACTCTGCGGAGATATTTGGTCTGATGTTAAGTTATCTACAGCTGATCTAATCTGTTCCGGATGAGAAGTCTGCTATCTGTTTGTTTACTGTCGCTTTCTGGAGGAGATATGAAAGTTTGATGTGAGATTTGTTAGGTTGAAGCTCAACAAATGCATGTATTTTACATATTGGGAATCACATCCGAAACTGGCTATCAAACTCTTTTCTACTGTAAACGATCAGCCATATCTGGGTTAAACTATTAGTGAGCCACTCTAAATTATTGGTTGTTTTTGGTCTGTACTCAACTTAAGAAAGTCTTAGACCGAGTTCAGACTAGGTATGGGAATAAATAATCGATGATCGATTTGCTTGAATTTGGTCAATCAATTGGAATATGAATGTGTATTTTTTAATTTAAATTTTATCTCTGTCTGCGTATCAGTATCACTGAACTGAAACATGGCCGAGCGTTCAGTTCTGTGTCTGTACATCAATAAGCCAATGAGCTGATAATTAAGTTGGATGAAGCCACAGTTTGCAAACTGAAAGTTGCAATTACAATTATAAAATTAATTAATTGATTAATTTATTAATTGATCGTTAACGTAATAGATACCCGAGTTTGCAGGTTTCTTCCTAACGCCCATCCCTACTGGCTATCAAACTCATTTCTACTGTAAACGATCAGCCATATCTGGGTTAAACTATTAGTGAGCCACCCTAAATCATTGGTTGTTTCTAGGGATGTACTCAACTAAAGAGAGTCTTAAACCTGGCTCAGACTGCAGGAGTTTTGGGCCGATTCAAATCCGATTCACTCTGTGGAGAAATCTGGTCTGATCTCTTGGTTGGAACTGAAGTTTTGGCCCAGATTATCTGGGAATGTGAGCAGTGTCACATATCTTACACCTGCCGACCTGTTCACAGACCCAGAAATCTGGATGATACGCCAGTACTTTCTGAGCTGAACCACATTAACCAATGAAAGAGACGAGCAACGGTAAACTTGTACAAACATGAACTAAAACTGACAGTTAAACTTTCAGCTCCAGTTCTTGCTGAAGACTTGACGACCTGTTCATGTCGATCTCGTCTCCAGTTGTTTCCTCATCCAGACTCATTGAGCTGAACTGCTGCTTTTAGTTAGATATAGATAGATAGATAGATAGATAGACAGACTTATTTATCCCAAGCTGGGAAATTACAGTGTAGCAGCAGCATTACACACAGAGACAATAACAACACAATTAAATAAAAAAAACAACCTAGGCATACTACAAGCAATAAAATATAAAAATACAATAGAAATACAATAAAAAAGAAAGTGCCTAAAGAAGGAGTATAATTCCAGTGAAGAATAAATATGAATATGCAGTATAAAAATGTTGCTGCCATGAAACAAATAAGGTGCAAGGTGTTTACTTCTACATCCCCATCAGATCACATGAGGTAGTGCACTTTCTCTGCCACAACAATCTGATATTTTCACATCTTGTAGTTTTTGCATGTTTGAGGTTTAGAGAAGATTATCGGTGGAGATTCTCCTGATGTGCCTTATGCAAAAATTCCTGTCGTCTGAGCCTGGCTTCAGTGGACGAACCCTAATCGGATTTTGTTGACTAATGATTTAGTTGAGTTTATTCGTCAGATCTGGTTAACTGATCAAAGAAACATGCAATTGCACCAATTTCAATTTTGTGGTTTCCAAAGACGAGCTCGTAAGTCTCTTAGGAAGAAAGCAGTCAACATGAAAAAGCCTAAATATGACTTTCAGACTAAAGAAATCTTAGTTGACGAAGACCAAAACAACCAATTAATCAACTAGTATTTGGTCTCATTGCACAGAAAAACAGTCAGCAAACTACAACAACGAAATTTTACAAAGGTCTAATTGGATAATATTCATGTTTTCTCCCCATTTTACTCCCAAACAAGTTTGGTAAAACTCATGTTTCATATCCTATTATACTCCGAAATTAAGTTAATCAGTAAAATACTATCATAACAGACAAGAATATTGGCTGGACGACAAAAATATGCCCAAGTTTATTTCTAAATATCTGCCAGTTCGTGGTTGAGCTCCGTCTCCGAACGTCTCCAGTGTCTGGCAGGGCTGATTGTGTGAGTGAAGCCTGGGAGAGTCGGCGGTGGTTATGTGGGACATGCTGCCATGTTGGAGCAGAGCCATTAACATGAGTGGCTGTAATGTCATCGCTTCTTCTTCCTGACAACAACATTTCTGTGCTCTGACACAGACGGGTTCAGATGACCCTGTAAACAAGTGGGAGAGGTCACCAGAGGAGGTTCAGTGAACTTATGTGATCCATTTAAGGTGTAATTTCACCCAAACGCCAGAACCATTTTTGGTTGGATGTTTCCAGGTTTTTAGATTAGACCAGTATGATGAAGGTGAACAGTTTTGTTTGTGGTTCAACCAGCTAAAGTTGCAATAGTTTGATCAGGGATGGGCAACTTAAATACTTGAGGGACACTACCATAAGGCCACATATAGGACGTTAACAGCGCAGTAACTTAACATATTTCATGCTCAAATGCATGTATAACAGTATAAATAAAAAATATATAATAATAAATATAAATTGCTATGTTATTAATATTATTACTACTGCTATTATATTATTATCATTATTATTATTATATATACTTTTGCTGCCATTATTACCATATACTGTAATATACTACTATTATTATTATTATTAAACTGGCCTTATTTATTATTATTATTATTATTATTATTATTATTATTACTATTATTATATATTATATATCATATTATTTTATTTATAATTATTTTATTTATTTTAATTTTATTTTATATTGTTACTATTTATTATTACATATTATATTATATATTATATACTGTACTATTATTATTATTATTATTATTATTATATACCGTCTAGTCACTGTCGCATTGTTGTCATCATATCACCAGTATATCTATCTATCTATCTATCTATCTATCTATCTATCTATCTATCTATCTATCTATCTATCTATCTATCTATCTATCTATCTATCTATCTATCTATCTATCTATCTATCTATCTATCTATCTATCTATCTATCTATCTATCTATCTATCTATCTATCTATCTATCTATCTATCTATCTATCTATCACATATAACAGGTAAAATTAGGATAATATGTAGTTCAATATTTTATACTAAATATATTTGACAATATCTCCGGTTTTATTTGGCTGAATATCATCATCAAAAAAATAAAATAAAATCTGGCATGGAGTTTCAAGCCAGAACTTTAGAGGGAAGCTGATGGCAAGACTCAATGTTGCTTCATTTTTATGTCTTCACGTCATGAAGAAGTCATATGCAGGTTGTTTCATGGACTCCAGAGGGTTAATTGAACTAATTCCCCCAACTTGATGCCACTTTTGTCTTGTGTCATCTATTGACCGGCACACATCTTAGTGCTCGCAGTAATGAGACACGAGTCAGTGAGAGACTTGGAGCTTTCTGCTGGATGGAGGAGCTGCACAGAGTGAGCGGCTCCGGTCCCTGGTGGTGGGAGTGAGGTGACACAGGCCTTATTAAGTGGACCGGGGCTAACAGCGAGCCTCTGAGAGCCGGCCAGGCTGCCCGTGCCCTTGGCGCTCGGCACACGGCTCATGGAACAAATTAGTGTTCGCTTCCCTCACCTGCTCGCTGGGCAGAAATGCCAGAGAGAGAAGAGAGAAAGAAGCAGATCTCAGTCCAGCGTGGCTCAGAGTTCTCCGTCCATCAAAGCCTCCGAGTCGTCAATCCTCTGAGTGGTGAATGCTGCCGGGAAACAAGGGGGGCCTGGGATCGATGGGGAGGCTCGGTGAGAATGAATCAATCCCTTGGAACCGCTCCTGCTCTTTATTCTGCGATGGCATCAAAATAAAAACGCTTTTTGACTAAACTAAACACTTTCCAGCTCCGTGTTCTGAAAAGAAAAAGGTTCATATTAGAGCGAGCAGACATAAAACCTGTGGAGGAAACTGTCATGAGTAGTAGTGGTCGACCGATACAGGTTTTTTAATGCTGATACCGATTATTTTGACATCAGTCTTAACCGATCCCCGTTTTTTTTGGGCAGATTCTTGAAGCCGATATTGCCTTTTCTACCTCCATTTACATGATAAAAATGACACAATGACAACAAATATTACACAAGTCTCAATTTAAACAAAAAAATAAACTTTTATTAACAAAACAAACCAAACATATTAACAGTTGGATAGCAAACAATGTGTATGTTGTTCTAGGCCTGGAGGTGGTGGCGCCTCAGATGATCCACATATTTGATGTGTTTTTCTTTTTTCCGGTATCAGAGAATGGCAGATGTTGCACCGAGCCTTGCCTGGTGTTGACTCAGTGAAATGGGCTAATTGACCGGTGAATGCACGTATCGGCCGATGCCTTTACTAGAAAAAACGCAAATATCTGCCCGATATATCGGCCGGCCAATATATCGGTCTACCTTTAGTTTTTGACTAAACTGAACACTTTCCAGCTCCGTGTTATGAAAAGAGAAAGGTTCATATTAGAGCGAGCAGACATAAAACCTGTGAAGCAAACTCATGAGTAGGGTTGGTGGAAGAAGTATTCAGGTCCCCTACTGCAGTAAAAATACTAATACCACACTGTGAATTTACTCCACTACAGGTAAAAGTCCTGCATTCAAAACTTAGTGAAGTAAACATTTTTGTGGACAAATATAATGATAACAACAAAAATAGCTCATAAGAGTTGAATTTAAGAGTTGATATCTAGACATTTTAATGGTTTTCTTGGTAATTATTTTGGTTATTATCAAGAAAACCATAAAAAATATCTAGATATCAGCTCTTAAATTCAACTCTTATGAGCTATTTTTGTTGTTATCATTATATTTGTTATTTTCCATGACTGTATAAGAGGTATAATTAGGAACATCTAGGTATGCATCTTTATACTAACTATATTTGACTTTATCTCCTCATAAACTGGCACAAATAACCAATATTTTCTGATTATTGTGCTGTGAAAATCTCTTTTTCTAGTCTCGAGAGACGTTTAAAGTAGAAAGTGTTTATTCATACGGATTTATAACCTCTGTTCTCATTGTTTGAGCGCGAACTTTTCCCCCTTATGGTGGAATAAACAACGTCACCGGAGCGTATAAAGGACACACAGCAGCCAGCAGCGTTGTTGAAATCACACGCCGGCCTGTTCAAAGTCACTTTCTGAGCGAGGCACCTCTGGAGACGTGTCGCACTCCTTGATGAAATGGAATAATGTTGGCCGAGGTTTCGATGTAGGCTTGTAAATCAGGCCTTAAATGGCTGCCTGACAACTGAACTCTACCAGAATCAGCAGGTAGCAACCCGCCTGATGTGCAGCAGAGGCTCCAGTCTTTGGTTTGTTAAGCTTTTTCTGGTGAAAAGATATTGAGAATCCAGCTGCATGTGACTGGAAATTCTTCTGTCACCACTGTTATCAATCAAAATCAAATCAGAATTACTTTTTTTATCCCAGAGGGGAAATTCAGTTAGTCTGGTAGAATCTCTGTTAGAATGAGACAGCCTGATGGCTGTAGGAGAGAAGGATCTTTTTTTGGTCCATAAAGGTTTTGTGTAGCAAATAGGGTTGTCACGATACAAAAATTTTCAACTCGATACCGATACTCAGGAAAATATTCGATACTCAATACCATTTTCGATACCACAAGGATAAAAACAAAGACCCCAAAATTATTAACAAGAAAAATGCAACATGTAAAAATGAACAGAACCACAGGTTAAATATTTATAATTAAAAACAGTTGTGCAAAAAGAAACTGCCACTATGATAACAAGCTTCAGGTCTGAGGTAGTGCAAAAAATAAATAAATACAATAAACAATAACAATTAGAACAATATTTTGAGGTTGTATGCTGTGCACAATATTAGGAAAGCTTGATGAGTCGACTTTTCTCTGCTTCATTCTGGGACTTCAAGAGAGAAAATAACACTTTTCAGTCACCAACATTTATGGAAACGTATTAACTCTATGCTTATGTATATTGATACTATGTCAATTAACGTAATATGGGCATACTACGTGCCTGATTTATTTATTTATGTATTTATGTTGTTTATAATCATTACCGTGACGTCAGCCTTTAATTGCTAGCTGGGGCTAATGGCTAATAATAACATGGCTAACATTAATGCGGGCCACCGGCCACGATAACATCAGTAATAGGTACGTTTGAAGCAAAAAGTCGGGGGTATTGATACTTTTGAAAATGAGTATCATATCCGGATACAACGTTTTAGTATCGATACTTTTTTGAGTATCAGTTGACTTTTGACAACCCTAGTATCGGATGATTCGGGTATTTCAGGATGGCCTGGAACATGTTGACAGGTCATCTCTCCACCACCTCCTCCAGTGTGTCCAACCTGGCTCCAACCACAGAACCAGCTCTTTAGACCAGTCTGTCCAACTGCCTTGTATCTCTGTGTCTGATGCTGCCTCCCCAGCAGACTGCAGCATAAAACAACACACTACCCTTCCCTGATTTACATGATTAAGGCGGATCAGTTCATGAAGTCTGGACCCCCCTTCTGTCCCCCGAACCCTTTTTTTGAAAACAATGTAAAACAAAGTAAAACAATGTTTTACTAGTAATCAGGGTAGAACTCTCCAGAAGGTGCGTCCCTCTTGAACCGTGTCATGGACACGCCATGTCACCAAGAAGAGGAGACAGTTACCTCCCCTTCTCAGCACATCGTGTCCATGACCTGACCTGTTCCCAAAACATTCAACACAACCTCCTGCCTTGTTATGACTTGCAGAGATATTATTGGAGACACAAATGTTGCAATGTGCACATAGAATACAAAGCATACAATATATATTTTGTGATGATAGAATCTTACTAAATTTAAGCAGATGGAATAAATGTATTAAGAGTAATCATAGTTTCAAAACAATATTAGCACATGATCATTGTATCAAAAGCATCTTACATGATATGTTAATATATTAATCTATAAATGCATAGAGAGAGGGCACACACACAGTTAGTGAATTATGCATGCTCAGACAGTGACCTAGTCAATCAGATAGTGATCCCAATGCACAGAGACAGAAAACAGAGACAGAATAACAGATTATTTCCAACACACCACAGACTGATAAAACATCTGCAGCATCTTACTACAGATGTCCAGAGATCTGAGCTTCCTTAAGAAAAAGAGGCGGCTCTGCCCCTTTTTGTAGAGAGCATCTGTGTTCAGGGACCAGTCCAACTTATTATCCAGGTATACACCTAGATATTTATAACTTGGCACCACCTCCATGTCCACCCCACAGGTATTCACTGGCTGAAGAGGCTTGAGCCTGCAGAAATCTATGATCATTTCCTTAGTCTTTGAGGTTCAGTAGGAGATAGTTCTTGAGACTCCAGTCACGGAAGGCTTTTATCAGATCCCTATATTCTGATTCCTGTCCATTCTTGATACACGCCACAATAGCAGTGTCGTCGGAGTACTTCTGGATGTGGCAGGACTCAGAGTTGTATTTGAAGTCCGCTGTGTTCAGTGTGAACAGGAATGGAGCCAGAACAGTGCCTTGTGGAGCTCCTGTGCTGCTCATTAATGTCTCTGGCTCCTCTTTGTGACGTTACATCATTTCTTTTTCGGCTCTTCAGCCAAGAATTTCACTCATCCGACTCTCTCAGGTTTTGTTTACGATGTGCACAATCCCTCTCAAGGTTCCCGTAACACAACAATTTGACGCCGTGCTCTGGAATGTCGACCGGCCAGATTCTTTTGTGATGTTCAGGGTTGTGACCAGGAAAACTCGGAGGAATCTGAGCTGGAAAGGAGTCGCTGCATTGTCCTAAAGAAATCATGATGCCTTGAGAAAAAACAATGCCTCTTTGTTTGCTGTTGAATTTTACATCTTAACTTGAGAAAGGCCAAACGTCTGTCACATTTCTGAGGTTTTAAGTTACTACAATATACTGTCTCCTCAGTAAGTTACTTAAGTTACTAGAGTTAACTGCTGTACAAACTGTATTTTAAGCTCTAATTTAAAATTAACAACACATTAACAACAACTGAGTGTTTGAGGAAATGCTCAGATGCAGATTTAGGCAAAATGACCAATATATAAGTAAAATAAACCCAGAAATATCATCAAAATATGTATAATAGGGGCCTCCCGGTAGCTCACACCGGTAGAGCGCTTACCATGTATGCCATGTGCTTGCTGCGGCGGAGCTGGGTTTGAATCCGGCCTGAGCTCCCTTTGCCGCATGTCTTCCCCTCTATCACCCCCTTTCTATCTATCACTATCAATAAAGCAACAAAATGCCAAAAAAAAATCTTAAAAAAAAAAAAAATATGTATATAATAAGTACGTAAGTACTCAACATTTTGACTGGCCCCTGTAGAGTTTTTTGTTACTTTATTGTACATTAGGGCTGCAACTAATTCATTTTTTTTTTATTATTGGTGAATTTATTGTTTTCTTAAATTATTGATTACTTTTTTGGCCTAAAAAATGTAAAAAATTGATGTTAAAAAAGAGTTCCAAGGTGACATCTTCAAATATTTTTCCGAGTCCAAAACCTCACAATCTTTAATTTGCATATATAAAATAGAGAAAGCAGCACATTTTCGTATTTCAGAAGCTAAAACCAGAGTTTGGTTGTTTGTTTTTCTTGTTTTTCTCTGTACTTACTTATACTTATTATTATATCATTTTATTGTTATTATTCCTTCAGATTGATTAGCAGCATTCTGAAGCTGGTCTTAAAGGAGCAGATGAATCGCTTTATAAAGGTTTAGGTGGGTAAAGCTACAATAAAACACTGTTTTTATAAACTGATCTTATGATTCTAATATCAAATAATAATAATAATAATAATAAATTTGATTTATATAGCACTTTTCTAGACACTCAGACACTTTACAGAATACACAAAATAAAATAAAATAAAAAAATATATATAAGTAAATAATAAAGTTAGTGGTTGTAGGCAGATTTGAAGAGGTGAGTACAAAACACAGCATCCATAGAAGTAAGCATAAATAACTTTAAAAATTGTTAAAATTAAGCAAGTCATTGTAATGAAAGGGTTTCACCCAGAATGAAATCTAAATAAAATCTAAATTTTGCTGTCGGTAGAGAGAGAAAAAAATGGCAAATAATTAAAGGGAATAGTCACATTCAGTTGACAACTTTTTTTGTAAAAATTCACAGCCTTGTCTATCTCAATAAACAGTATTTACTGTATTTTTAATGTTATTTACAGTCAAAATAAATAATAAAGTTGCAGGTGAATTCGTCCTTTGAACAGAGCATACAGAAGCAACACTTTACTTTGTATAAGTGGACCGGAAAAAGCTTTTAATTGACATTAAGGGGAAGCACGAAGTGTTTCTGGTCACTCCCAATTACAGTCATCTCCCCCCTTTAACCCTGCGGATGCTGCTGACCAAGTAGGAGCTTAATGACCTGGCTAAATGTAATTAAACCTTAATAGCTGCGAGGTAGGACGAGACATCGAGCCTCATTTAAGGGCTGCATGAGAATAATCAGACCAGGTGGAGTCTGGGAGTCTGTGGTGCATTTATCATGTTTTTATTCACAAAGCAGGTGAAATGTCGGTTAGCTGTCAGGACTTTGGTTGTACTGTGCAGAAGTGTAATCAGTCATGTTGTCATCATGTGCAGTGTACGAGAATTTCATCCAGGATTGGCTGCATGATGGCAAATAGCTTCTAAATACAGGGTTGGTACGGGTGCTTGGAATCCTTGAAAATGCTTGAATTTTAATGTTGAATTTCAAGGTTTGAAAAGTGCTTGGATTTTGGATTAAGTGCTTGTAAATGCTTGAAATTCTTACTGTATTTCTCTTGCAATCTGACTATAGATAACCGCATTTTCAATGGAAAAATAAATAAACTGAATAGCCTACAGCCTATAATCTGAAATGAAGAGCGCTCCACCTGCGTCTTCTTGTTTCTGAGATGTTTCTTGTTGCTCTCCCCTGTATCTTCTTACTGAAGGGAGTTTTCCAAATTCCTAGTGGATGTGAGGGCTCCTGAAGTAGCCTATTTGTGGGTCTTTCCTCCTAGTTTGGGTCGTGTTTAGTTCCACCAGCTGCTGGTTGATGATTTTTGTGAGCTTACTTTTGCTCCTAACCCCTAGATTCCCATACCAGTATGTTTTATGAGATTAGCAAACTACTTTAGCTGTTAAAAGTGTAATACCATTGCTGGTGGTATGGTTAAGTGAAATTACCCCTTTTAGTATCGAAGTACTCATCTAAAACATGACATTTACAACCGTTGAAAGGTACTGGAAAAGCTTGAAAATGGACCTTGAAAAGTGCTTGAATTTGACCACTGAAAAAGTGTACGAACCCTGTAAATAGGTGATTTTTTTTAGCTGGTGTCATGGTTGTAAGGCTCCTGTTGTTTAGTGAGATGATGGAAGTCTTTAGTTGATGTGACTGTTCTGTGTTTTGGTCCAAAGTGAGCCATGTCTGTAACCAAAATTGTGATATTTCTCTCAAAAATCACCAAAAAAACAATCAGTTTGCACTAACCAGACCCTGTTAAAAACATCAAATTCTGCTCCTTCTGTGGTGAAAGAAGTATTCTGATGCTTTACTGAGGTAAAAGTACTAATACCACCCAGTTTTATAAGTTTAAAACATATTATTGGGTTGTTATTATTATGATGCATTTATGTAAGCAGGAGGAGAGGAGAGGACAAAAGAGGCTGTTTACACAGAGCCGAGAGGAGAGTACAGGAGAGGCTGTTTACACAGAGCAGAGAGGAGAGGACAGGAGAGGCTGTTTACACAGAGCGGAGAGGAGAGGACAGGAGAGGCTGTTTACACAGAGCAGAGAGGAGAGGACAGGAGAGGCTGTTTACACAGAGCCGAGAGGAGAGGACAGGAGAGGCTGTTTACACAGAGCCGAGAGGAGAGGACAGGAGAGGCTGTTTACACAGAGCAGAGAGGAGAGGAGAGGACAGGAGAGGTTGTAAATTAGATTTTTTTTTTCTGATATCTTATCAAAGAATATTTGAAAACTGTTTCTGAAACTCAGCATCATGGAAACAGTTTATTTTAAGAGTATTAAGGGTCCAAAAACAAACCCTTATTTGAAAAATGAGCTGTAGATTGTGTGATATATGATCCTGACATGTTTTTTTCTGTGCTTGTGTTGCAGAAATGTGAGTTCAACATGGATAACCTGAGCAAGCCAGAGCTGCTCACCCTGCTGAGCATCATGGAGGGCGAGTTGGAGGCCCGCGACCTGGTCATCGAGGCCCTCAGGGTGAGTCTGGACAACACACCGACACACTCCTGTCCTCATTAGCTCAGCCTCATCATCATCTCCTGTTGTCTGGTTAAATTGAACACAGTCGGCCCGGAGCGGGACGCCTTTGTGCGAGACTTGAGATGAGACGATAAGCTTTAATTGTGACCCGGAATTGAGTTGGTATCACTCTGTTAAATGAGACATGAATGGTCATGAATGCGTTATCACAAAATCTGAGTCGGTGGCTTTTTCCCAGAAATGTGCAGAACACTTGTGTGATCACAATGAGAGACTCTGCCCCACTGTTTCTTTCTTTGCTTTGTAATTACCCGCTGATAAGCTGTCTCTCTAATTGCCTTTGTTGGCCGGGAGCGACTGGTTAACTCTTCCTGCCAGAAAAGACCAGTGTGATCAGATCCTTGTGTCCACCCAGCACCACCTGCCTAACTATCAGTAACAAACAGATGGTTGGAGTCCGTGGATCTGGCTCCTTTTGTTCCTTTGTGACTATTGAAAACCAATTCAGAAAGTACCGCTTGAGTGAAAGGTGATAGTGTTTTAATTTGGTTATTTTGTGGGAATTTAAGCACAATCTGTGTTTGCTGAACTTTGTATTTTGAGGCTGGTAAGTTAGTTTTTTCTGCTCTGTTTTTAGATATAATTGGCAGGTAAATCAGCAGCTGGTCCACGATCAAGAGAAAGATACTTTTCTGGGTTTGGTTGTTACCCAAGGATAAACATTTATATCTTTATTTTTGTGTGAGAATCCTGGCTTTGGTTTTTAAATGTTTTGATCTTTCCCAGTGATTTGCAGAACATTGTACGTCCTTTACCAGATGGTAGATTTAATACTTTAAACAGGCGGTGGATTTTTAGACTAGTTTATTTGCAAAAACCTTACCTTTTCTCAAAGAAAAAAAAATGCAGATAAGCATGAGAACTTGGCTTAGTCATTCATATATTTTTTTGGATTGTTTAAATTTATTGAACTATTTCCATTTGACTGGGAATAGCTAAAGATATTGATATGGTGATTCCAACTTTCATGATGCGTTCAGGTTCCAGCAGAAAAATACGGGATTGTGTCCTCATGAAATCTTGGGGGGCCTGTTTAAAGGGGACATATTACGCTCATTTTTCAGGTTCTTACTAGTATTTTTGGTTGCTATTCGAACATGTTAACTTGCTTTAATGTAATTTTTTTTTTACTATTTTTCTCATACTGCCGTTGCTGCTGCACCTCTATTCCCCCTCTGTCTGAGACACTCTGTTTGAGTGCCTGTCTCTTTAAATCCCCCTACTAAACACCTTCTGCTCTGATTGGTCAGCTTCTCTGTTTTATTGTCATTGCAACTGGAGCAGCTAAATGAGCTGCATTCATACCATTAAAGAAAAATCAGCAATTAAGCTTCCAAACCGTAAACTTTTTACAGGTTTTCTTGATGTTAACATGTAGCTACATGATGCAGCAGTTTATATAACAGTAAAGGAGTAAAGCTGCAGCACTTTCTGACATGAAAATAAATAAATAAAAAGCTCAAATACTACACAGTTAAACATGTTCTAGCAGGACTGTAACCCGACACCTGGGCGAAAATGAACAACATTGGCAGCCGACGTTACAGGTTCCCCTGATGTTAGCATGTAGCTACAAGCTGCAGCGTCACTAATGTAAACACAGCAGTAACTCGCCTGGAGCAGATGACCTTATTGAGAAATCTGTCACAAGTTTAAGTCAACTTGAGCCAAGAGTAGAAAGAAACTGGAGGAAATGGAGTGTTTTTTCCTCACAGGAAAAACAATTACTGCATTTTTTGACACTTTGGCATCATTTAATCTAAACATCTGCCATTGTTGCATCGTATATATGACAGAAAAAAAGAAAAAGCACAATTTGCAGCAGATAGCATTGATGAAATGTCTTCATGTTTGGCAAAGTTCTGCACAATCACAGAATCTCTCCAAGTAAAATGAATTGATAGATACAGAAATTGAAATGAAGGGAACTTGGAAAGGACAGAAATTGGCACTCCAACTTGTTCTTACACCAAAATACAATATCTTGCTCTTTATAATTAAAGCTGCAGAGGTGCCCGCAGTTATAATGATCCTAATTAAATCACTTATTCCTCCAAAACGTATAAACTTCTTTGGTATGGACACAACGATAAGAGAGGTGTTCTGCACTTCATTTAACAGACACAAGCTGCTAAAAGTGGGGGAAAAAAATCAATACAGCATAGTATTGCAATATTTTGCATGGCGATATTATATTAATTCATGGCCGCCAAGTATTGATATTTAGCGGGCTGTCAGTATTTTAGCCGTTTTTGTTTTTTTCCGGAGGCAGTAGCAGGCTCGGCTCACTATTATATGATACATGAAGAATTAATCATGTATGTGATATATCATATCAAACTACAAGATCTAAGGAATCTATAGGCACCATGTGCGTCAGGATATCGTGTCGGGAAGTTGTCAAAAATAAAACTGCAAAGTTAGGGTATTTTTTTTATGCTTAATGGTGATTTTCAAAGCGGTCATGTGACCTCTGACATCATTGAAAATAGGCTCTCTGGATTCCCACAAGTCTCCTCTTTACATAAATGGCTGCTTCCCAAATCAGAACGCACAAAGAAAATGACACAATCCATTCCTTTCTTTATTTGCAAAGACTTGAGGCCATACAACGTTGTGGAAAGGGTTAAAAGACTGAAGTGAGATGAATAGACTGAGAATTTTCTCTGATTCGACAAAAAACAATAATCCATTAAATCTAACTTTGTGGACACAAAATGCATTATCAATACCCACCATATCGCAAAATGCTTAAAATCACAATAATAACGTATCGTTCGTGACTCAAGTATTGGGATAAAATCGCATCGTGGGGCCGATATGCTGATTCACACATATAGAAACAAGACACAAGCTGCTGTTGGACTGTATTTATATCTGCAAAGTCATAAGACGTCTGAATACTTTCTGTCTTGGTGATTAAAGTAACTGAGGTGTGTGTGTATATCTATCATACTGCACTCGTAAATGGCACAGTGATGAAGGTTGGGATGAGTTTAAATGGACGATGTATTGATCTGTGGTTACTGAATACTGATGCAGCACAGATGATGTCTCTCTCTCTCTCTCTCTCTCCTCTCTCTCTCTCTCTCTCTCTCTCTCTCTCTCTCTCTCTCTCTCTCTCTCTCTCTCTCTCTCTCGCCCTCGCTGCCTTAGAGGTCGCTCGTCTTCCGAGGGGCAGGAATGCTGAGTTATTTCTGAACAAACTCCTGCTTGATTCTGTATTTAGGTCAGGATTGGCGCCTCAGTTTGTCCACTTGTGCTCTACTTTAAGGCTGCCCGCTCCTGCCTTCTTCATTTTTATTTTTTTGTTTTCACAAATTAGAGATGGTTGGTGGAAATACACAGAACAATACATGTTTTTTTTTTTTTGACTTGCTTGACAAACAAAACATGGCTATAAAATAAATGGCACAGCAACAGAATAGCACTAATTCAGTTTTTAGACATTAAATCAAGAAAAGGTTGCCAGATTTTAAAAAAGATATCCCCTTTAGCAGATATGACGAACCTGATTTTCTTTATTTTTTATTTAAATATTAATAATAATCTGTTAACTCATTCACAACTCGTGTTGGGACTCTGGGCGAGGCGGAGAAGATGTTCTTGTTCAGTTTGTAGGTGATTCTCTGAAACACAGCCTCTGTTTGTGTCTGGCTCCAAACACAATAAGTGGTGTTGTTGTGGTGGTAGAACCGGTGACCTTTTGGTTGCACAGCAGCCTTCTGTAGCCGTCCCCGTTGCTGTGCAGCTTACAAACATTTTGTTCAGTTTTTCTCGTTATTGAGCCCGTTGTGTGGCCTTGCAGACTCTACCGCGGCTTCACCTTTTATACTTCTCCCTTGTTTGCAGTCTTCCTCATCTCTTTTCATTCAGCTTTATCTCTATCATTTCAGCTTCCTCTCTATTCTTTTCAATTCAGGACAACCATGTGCTCCAGTGTCACCCTGTCTCTGTCTCTTTGTGTCTCCGGTTGTTTTTGTGTTCCTCCCTCACAGCCAGTTCACCACCATGTTTTCTACCGGCATTAAGAATCCCTGCAGGCCGCCTCCGTCTCCCCTGTGGATGGATATCCTATCCAGGTTTCAGTGAAATAAGCTTCTCTGTCGCCCTGACTGCTCTCGCAAAGCACAATGAGCTTGTTTGTTCTGTTGCTGATAAGCCCCATCCGACAGACAGAGAGACAGACAGACAGAGGGCAGGGGGAGGAACAAGGAATGAAGAAGTGGGAGAGGAATAATAATAAAAAAAGAGGCAGAGTTAAGACATATGGAGAGTGAGAAGCTCAGATCGTCGGTTCGAATCAGAGCGAAGGCAATGGAGGGATAAATCGTATCGTGGGGCCTCTGCTGATTCACACCTCTAGTGCCTGTACCAAAGAAGTACATACTTTTTGAAGGAATAAGTGATTTAATTAGGACCTCTATAACTGCGGGCACCTCTGCAGCTTTAATTATAAGAGTAAGATTTTGTATTTGGGTGTAAGAACAAGTTGAAGTGCCAATTTCTGTCCTTTCCAAGTTCCTTTCATTTTAGTTTCTGTATCTATCAATTCATTTTACTTTCTGTGATTGTGCAGAACTTTGCCAAACATGAAGACATTTCATTGATGCAATCTGCCACAAATTATGCTTTTTCTTATTTTCTGTCATATATATGATGCAACAATGGCAGATGTTTAGATTAAATGATGCCAAAGTGTAAAAAAAATGCAGTAATTGTTTCCTAGAGGTGGGGAAAAAATCAATACAGCATGGTATCGCGATATTTTGTGTGGCAATATTATATCGGTTCATGGCCGCCAAGTAGCGATTTTTAGCCTCTGTCGGGCCGTAAGTATTGTCGCCATTTTTTTGTTTTTCTTGAGGTGACTGACTTTGTTGGTCAGTCTGTGGGTTTGACTCTCATTGTTGAGAAATAAAAAGACTGAAGTGAGATGAACAGACTAAGAATTTTCTCTTATTTGACAAAACAATTCTTGATTGAATTTAATTTTGTGGACACAAAATGCAGTGAAACAGTTAAATCGCAATTACAGGTCAACTATCGGGATAAAATCGTATCGTGGAGCCTCTGCTAATTCACACCTCTAGCTGGTAGGATGCAGGAGTGAGAAGGAAAGGCCTTATATGGTCTCTGACACAGCAGGACAGTGTGACAGAAAGGATTAAGCAAACTCCCCCGCCCACTCTCTTTCCACTCTTATCCAAACCCCTAAAGAAGCACCTCTACCACACTCAGAAAAATAATACTGCATATTACTTGATTCAATCAGTGCAACATTTTTATGCTTAAAAATTTTGAGTTGATTTGAAAGTGCTCAAATCGGCTAAACAAAACATGAGTAATGAGTAAATTTAAGTTATATTTTCAAGTACGTCTGAATGAATTGACTTGGCTCAATTACCACATAAATTGAGTAAATGTAACTGAAATATTATGTTAACCATATGGATAACTGAGTAGAAAAATCACTAAACAAACTGAGTAAATATATTTGAAAACATTTGTAGGTTATAACTGCAAATTTGCTTATGATTTACTTTAAAAAATGTGTTGTACTGACTGATTTTACACTAATTGTACGCGTATTATTACAAACCATGTGATCTGTGAGTCAAATATAAATTTATTTTGAAGAAGTAAACTTAATTTATATATGGATATTTTACACAAAGATTCCTGTTGGAGTTCTACTAATGAATTTTGATGTAGTCAACTCAAATACTCATCATGATGATGTTCAGCATTTTTATTTAGTATGCATACCTTTATGTTACTGTCACATTTACAGGCTCCTTGGATCATTTCTTAGAGTGCAGCTGCAGGGATGTCACTGTCACAGCACAATCAAACCTCAAATCAAACCTCAATTCAATACACAAACTAGCCCATATTCATCAGCATTTCTGAAGCCGTTCCACAGAGCTGCACAGGCAATGAACCCTCAGCCCTGGCAGTTTTATAGCCGGCCCTCTTATCTCCATAATGCCAGCCCCTCCCCTCTGTGCCACTTTACTGCTCCCACGCCAAAAGCTTGGACCAAACTGCCACGGCTTGGCACGACTAAGACGATTGTTTGTGGCGTTTGGGTATTATTAAGAGGCTTTGGTGCGGCAGATTAATTAGCGTGTGGCTAAAGCTGGCTGAGCTGCCGTATCAGGTTTCATCCCGGAGAAAAAGAAAAGAGGCTGCAGGCAGATTAGCCAAACGACAGCGATATCACATGATTACCGTGGCCGGCGGCTAAACAAGTCACCCATTCTTCTGCGCCAAGAGCTTCTCAGAGACTGCATGTTTACCCCAGAGCAGGAAACAAGCTGTTTTTATTTCATCAGTGAATCACAGGTGTAACGTGCTCTTCCAAAATGATGTAGCTGCTTTCAGACAAATGGGACGTTTTGGTTGGGAGCAGCTTCCAGAGTCAAAGTGGGTAAAGTTGCCAGCCAGAACTGTGATTAAGCCTTTGGCCGACGGCCAGCGGTAATTAATTTCTCACACAAAGAAATAGTTTTACAAAGACACAATGTGTGTAAAAGCCTTTTCAGAAGAAAATCTCAAGGTCATTTCAGCAGTTTTTTTTTATGTCCCTGATATTTCAAAGACCCTCGGAGATTCCCACACGGCCAAGTGGTAAATCTTTGTAAGACGCTCCAGTTTCTCCACCAGTTAGTCACAAAATAAGACTTCATTTGGTGGAGGGTGGTGGTGGATGGCTCAAACATCACCCAACTCTCGTTTTCTCTCCTCTCATTTCCTCTCGTTTCCTCTCTCCTTCCTCTCGTTTCCTTTCATTTCCTCTTGTCTCGTCTCCTTTCCTTTCCTCTCCTCTCGTTTCCTTTCGTTTCCTTTCGTTTCCTTTCCTCTCGTCTCGACTCCTTTCCTCTCGTCTCGACTCCTTTCCTCTCCTCATTTCCTTTCCTCCCTTTCCTTTCCTCTCCTCTCGTTTCCTCTCATCTCCTCTCGTTTCCTCTCCTGTCTCCTATCCTATCCTCCCCTCTTGCTTCCTCTCCTCATTTCCTCTCCTCTCGTTTCCTCTCTTGTCTCCTATCCTCTCCTCTTGCTTCCTCTCCTCATTTCCTCTCCTCTCGTTTCCTCTCCTGTCTCCTATCCTCTCCTCTTGCTTCCTCTCCTCATTTCCTCTCCTCTTGCTTCCTCTCCTCATTTCCTCTCATCTCATTTCCTCTCCTCTTGTTTCCTCTCGTTCCTTTTCCTCTCGTTTCCTCTCCACTTGTTTCTTCTCCTCTCGTCTCGTCTGTACGGTTGTTACGATACTAAGATTTTCAACTCGATACCGATACTCAGGAAAATATTCGATACTCAATACCATTTTCGATACCACAAGGATAAAAACAAAGACCCCAAAATTATTAACAAGAAAAATGCAACATGTAAAAATGAACAGAACCACAGGTTAAATATTTATAATAAAAAACAGTTGTGCAAAAAGAAACTGCAACTATGATAACAAGCTTCAGGTCTGAGGTAGTGCAAAAAATAAATAAATACAATAAACAATAACAATTAGAACAATATTTTGTATGCTGTGCACAATATTAGGCAAGCTTGATAAGTCGACTTTTCTCTGCTTCATTCTGGGACTTCAAGAGAGAAAATAACACTTTTCATCAATACTTTTGAAAATGAGTATCGATACTTTTTTGAGTATCGATACTTTTGACAACCCTACTCCTCTGTCTCCTCTCCTCTCCTCTCCTCTCCTCTCCTCTCCTCTCCTCTCCTCTCCTCTTCTCTCCTCATGTCATTTGTGGTCTGATAAAGAGAGATAAAAAGAGGGAGAGCGGCACGGATCAATACGCTGCCCTCAGATATATGGGAAATAAGATTTTATCCTCAATATGTGGCAGTCATCGTTGATATTGTGGCTGTTGAGGCTGTTTTTACTTCTGCTCTCTGATTGTCCTTGCTGGGCAGGTAGAGGACTTAAATTGTCCTACCCGACATGCTTCAAATGGCTCCCTGTGATTCTATATGGGAGGTCGAAAGTCTGTGTCACATATAACACCCAATCCTACTCCAAGACGTCCTGGACACTTGGACAGTTTGTCAGACAATTTCTTAGTGTTTGGCGGTTTTATTCTGTGAGCTTCTGTCTCGTACAGACGGAGATGTCCAGATTGGAAGTCTGTACTTTTGTGAAAATGTCTTGTTGGGATGATTTCACTGGTGAGGAGTGATCAGCTGAAGGCCAGTGAAATGGTCATTATGACATCAGCCTGTAAAAAGAGCTGCAGACCTTCATGTTCTGTATAAAAAAGCCTCTCAAAGCTTTGTGTTGAGCACATCATGTACATGTAGCTCCAGCTGGACAGGCATTTTCTTATTCTGTCTATTTACTGTTGCATGATAAAGCAGTTAATGTCTCAAGTGATGGGATTCCATGCACCAAGTGATATCGTAGAGAACAGGAAGCTACTGCCCGAGATGGATTAAAAAAATTGTATTTGCAGTTTTGACTCATTCTGGATGGTGTCTTGTTGAGGTGCATACAGTGACTCTTTCAGCTGGAATGGATACAGATCTTTTTGATTGTGCACCCATTTTGCACCAATATGACTTTGCAAACATACTCAGATATTAGCTTAATATTCCTGTACATCATACAAAAGGGCTGCATTGAAATTAACAATGTGCACATGTGCAAACGTCACGTGCAATATCAAGTAAGGCAGATTAAGAGGTCATGCCATAACTTTTTTACTGCTTGAAACTAAAAGTTCACAGTTTTCATTTTCCATGACTAATTCAGTGTTTCCAATAACTTGCAGTCTGGGATGGCCGGGCACATAATATTCTTACACTTCTTAATAGTGTCTGCCCAGGGGGATTAACTTGGTGGGTTCAAGGACATCCGCTCGGCGTGGGAGAATAAGGTTTTAATTTTGGCACATATTGGACAACAGACACTCACTGGCCACTTTATTAGCCAGCAAGGTGTACCTAATATACTGGTGGTGTGGTCTTATGCTTCAAGGTTGGACATGTTGTGTGTTCAGAGATGCTCTTCTGCAGACTTGGTTGTAACGAGGTTATTTGAGTTACTGTTGAACCAGTCTGGCCATTCTCCTCTGACCTCTGGCATCAACAAGGCATTTTGGCCCAGAGAACTGCCACTCACTGGATATTTTCTCTTTTTCAGACCACTCTCTGTAAACCCTAGAGATGGTTGTTAGATCAGCAGTTTGTGAGACAACCATACCACGTTCAAAGTCACTTAAATCACCTTTCTTCCCCATTCTGATGCTTGCTCTGAACTTCATCAGCTCGTCTTCACCATGTCTACAGGCCTAAATGCATCGAGTTGCTGCCATGAGATTAGTTGATAAGATAATTGTGTTAACGAGCAGTTGAACAGGTGTACCTAATAAAGTGGCTGTATGATCTTCTGATGCTGTAGACATGTTGTGCGTTCAGAGATGGTCTTCTGCAGACCTTGGTTGTTCATTCTCCTCTGACCTCTGGCGTTAACAAGGAGAGAACTGCTGCTCACTGGATATTTTCTCTTTTTCAGACCTCTCTCTGTAAACCCTAGAGATGGTTGTTAGATCAGCAGTTTGACAACCATACCACGTTCAAAGTCACTTAAATCACCTTTCTTCCCCATTCTGATGCTCGCTCTGAACTTCATCAGCTCGTCTTCACCATGCTCCCTGCGGCCGTGGGCTGTGATCCCTCTCAGTGTGGATGAGCCCCCCATAGGTGGTTTTCCTCTATTGGTTCCTCAAGGCCCTGCCATATTAATTCAGTGGTAGTTTGTGTAGTGTGTGTGTGTGTGTGTATGTGTGTGTGCGTGTGCGTACATGTGTGTGCGTGCGAGTGAGTGTGGGTGTGCGGTGGATGCGTGGGTCTGTGTGTGTGTGTATGTGTGTTTGGGGGGGGGTTAAGTGTTGCATCTGTCTTTTTATATTCTGTACAGCACTTTGTGTTGCATTTATTGTATGAAAAGTGCTTTATAAATAAAGTTTGATTTGACGTCTCCATGACTAAATGCATTGAGTTGCTTCCATGTGATTGGCAGTTGAACAGGTGTACCTAATAAAGTGGCTGTTGAGTGTATATCTCAATATCAACGGATACAGATATGTCTGTGGTCGGCCAATATCCGATAAATGGGGACATTAGTGGCCCCATTCAGCTTGATAAGTAATTTTAGCAACACTTTTTGCTTTTTGAGTTGCTGCCATGAGATTGGCTGATTAGATATGTGTGTTAACGAGCAGTTAAACAGGTGTACCTAATAAAGTGGCCGGTGAGTGTATATCTCAATATCAACAGATGCAGATATGTCAATAACGGCCAATAAATCAGGCTGTAAACCTGTAACCCTGTAGTCCCATTCAGCTTGACGAGTAGGAAATAGTAATTTTAGCAACACTATTTGCTTTTGTTTGTATGATCCTGATGAAATAAAGACATAGAATCACTGCCAGGGTTGGTGGTATCACTACTGAAGCAGCTGCAAGCTTAAAACGTCCCAATCATCCGGAGCTTTTGCTCCTGAATGAGCCGTAAACACTGTGCTGAGTGGCTCTCGAGGTGGATTGGGGTAACGTCCCCACAGACTCCGGCTCTGTTTGGGAATCCAGATGGGCGGTCGGCATTTCTGCCCACCAGCGTCCGGCCTCACACGGACAGGCTTCCTCGGCGGGATCATGTGATCCGCCATATGACTCAGGCAGCCCATGGAGCTGCTGTCAGTGCCGCCCGGGCTCGTGCATGCTTAGCACAACACAACACATGCCCCGAGCCATCAGGCTTTCTCCAGCGTCATGTTATCTCCGACCATCTAGCTATTTAAGGCATGCCCTGTTGCTGGGCTTTTCCTGCTCTCCCTCCTCCCCACACACACACACTCAGCAATGTCTGTCTTCTATATCTCTCCTCATCTTTTGTTCCTGTAAATCTTTGTTTTTTCTTTTGCACTCTCTCAGCGTGGCTCCCTGTCGCTTCTTTGTTTCTATCTCGCTCCTTATCTCTTTGGACAGACAGTGTGGCAGCTCATTACTCACCATTACTGTCTTCCTTGCAGTCTCTTTTATACCACATGAATCTTTTTACATGCCTGTCCTTCTCTTGCTGTATCTTTCTTTCTCTCTCTCTCTTTCTCTCTCTCTCTCTCTGGGCTGCACAGCTAATCCGAAATATATTAAAAAATCACAGTGCACTCCCTGAGCCACGAGATAGAGAGGGATGCTTTAGAAAAGCTTCCCCACAACGACTTCAAGCATGTGCTGTGCAGAATTTGTGACCCTACAAATCAAGGGGAATAATCTTTTCATTTTATTCAAACGGAACAAAATACTGAGCAATACTATCAGTATCCCCACCTGACCCAGCTCTTTTTCTGGGGAGTTTTTTTTGTAGACATTGGAAAAGAAATTGTGATGAGACAGCCTTCCAACCGAGGAAAGTAATTTTTTCTGGCAGTGTGTGTACCGGCACGATTGTCGGTTGCTACGGCCAAGAAAATCTTTACTTTTACACTATTTGGAATAACAAAAGAGCACATAATTATCAATATCTGCACTGTCTGATTATGCAAATGCAATGCACAATGTTTTAAATTCAGTAAGGGCATGAAAGACATCCTTTGTCTGCCCTCCTCTCTCTCTTACACGGTCCAAAATCAGGTCTACACTTCTTGCGTTAACCCTCTCTCCAGATACACACACGAGCCAATCAGCATCCGGCGCTGATCGCTCGGCTGCCTAGCAACCAGACCCCCCAACCCGGACCCTTCTTCACGAGCTCCCAGGCTCGTGTTTCACTGACATGACACTTAGGAATGAGACTGGGAAAAAGACTCAGTCAATCCAATCTTTCTCCCAAGCGACCGTCACCATCACAGCCAACCCCCCCGTTTCTGGGGAGTTTGGTACGACCCGTTTGACGTCTCTGGAGAGCCGGTTTCTTATGACAGCTCTCTGTTTTTGGTGGGCTGCTTCTTGAAGTGCTGTCAGTCAGTGCAGAAGACGGGACCACTCCCAGGGGGAGATGGACTGTCTCGGAGTTGAAAGAGCATGTCTGAGTGTTTGTGTTTGTGTGCATGTATAATATATGTAAGGCTGCAACTAAGAATCATTTTCATATTGGTGAGACAGTCTGGGTTTTTGTGTTTTTTTTATGAATCAATAATGAATTAAGTCTTGAAGATATAAGATGTCTAGAAAGCTCATCATGTTTCCCAAAGCTCAAGTTAATGTCCTGTTCAAATATACAGTCATGGAAAAAAATTATTGGACCCTTTCACCCCTTTTTCTTCAATTTCTTGTTCATTTCAATTCCTGGTACAACTAAAGGTTCATTTGTTTGGACAAATATAATGATAACAACAAAAATAAGTTATACAGTTACCTGTTGGAGTAATTGGAAGTTAAGTTTTTTTTGTTGCCACAGCTTTTGTTAAATTGACTGGACACCTTACTGTGTGTAGATATGATGGGACATGATCCTCTAGAGCAGCGGTCTCAAACTCAAATAACCTCTGGGCCACTGGAGGCAGTATCAAAATGACAAAAAAAAGATACAAAATTTAAAAAAAAAGACACAAAATGACAAAAAAAAGACACAAAATGACAAAAAAAAGGACACAAAATTACAAAAAAAGACACAAAATGACCAAAAAATACACAGAATTACCAAAAAAGACACAAAATTACAAAAAAAAAGACACAAAATTACCAAGAAAGACACAGAATTACCAAAAAAAGCAATAAAAGGGACATTCCACAGACAACACGGTAAAGTGCGATTCATATAAATCTCACATTAAACTTTCATATCAAGGTGAGGGCCACAAAACATCGACACGAGGGCCGCAATTGGCCCGCGGGCCGCGAGTTTGAGACCCATACTCTAGAGTCTCAAAACTACAACCATAGCAACAATCTGATATACGTATCAATAACAGGTGTCTGCAAACAGCTCAGATTTGTAGCTCTGCCTTAAACCGGATAGTCAGTGCAGACAGTTGCATTGTTTTTAGGAAATGTTGTTTTTGGACTGAATACGAAATAAGTTACAGAAAAAGATCACTCATCTTCAGAATCCTAATTGGCAGATATGATAAAGGCTTTATCTTGTTGGTTGCTGATGGATTCCCAGATTTGATGCCCCAGTTTATCCGAGCTTGAGTCAATAAATTGCAGATAAACCATATTTTCTATGATGAACAAGATATTTAATTGCACCTGTTAATGGGGCTTCGTTGGCTGCATGATATTGGATACGGCTATTATTTTAATGTGCTCATTGTAACATTATTTTGATATCATTGTGTTCTAGGTGCAGTCCATTAGTTTTTATGCTCTCTCCACCTCAGTGAAGACCCTGTGTGGTTGAAACCGTTAATATGCCCGACTGAACTGGGGCTTTTACATAATTTACCCTTTCTCTCTGCTCCGTGTTAGAGCGTCTTCTTTTCTTCATTCATCTTTATTTTTCTCATCTTTAAGAACACTTTAAAGACTGACCTTTTTGTCTTTTTCCGACCACTTAATGTAGATTTTTCTGCCCAGTTTTTCTCCTTCCTGTGTATTTGTTCATTGTATTTGTGTGTGTTTGTGTGTCCTGTGCATGCTAAAAAATCTTCTCTGTGAAACGGAGCGATTGGTGAAGTGCTTAGGAAGTAGGTCATAGCAACCATCTCTTAATCCTCCCTCTCTCTCTGACTGTAACCCCCCTCCTCCCCCCTTCACACAGGCCTATATTTCACTCTTCAGCCTCCCCTCTCTCCTCATTCTTTACATAATTATATAACAAATGACGTTCGGTGGAGGCTTTTATCTTAAGTGCCCCACAGTACTGTACGTCTGTAGCATGGGGGGTGGTCCCCGGTGGGATTCGAACCCCCAACCCCCCCGGCCATTGATCCGTCCGTTTCCCCACATGCAGGAATGTGGGATATTCTTGTGAAGTCGGACACCTGACTGCACGTTTTTGTGTTTCTGGGTCAGAAATAAAAAGAAGCATGGGAGGAATGAAGTGTCAGGTTAGTCTGGCTGCTTTAAAAAAAAGAAAAAAAAACACCCACAGTGCTGTTAGTTATTTACTGTATGTGGGAAGAAAGGAAGAAGGTAAAAATATGATTTATCAAAACCGATTGTAAGTGTCCATTGTAAGTTAATTTGTTGGTATTTTTTAATTTACCTGATTAACCCTGAGAACCCTGTCATTGAAAAATCTGTTTTCTTTGCTGAAGATTCACAGTTTATCGAAGAAAGAAACTGTAAAAACAGGCATTATCGTCGGAATTTGAGTTTTCTGACAGTCCTTGAAAGGATCATAGGTTAGGAAGGTTTTTGTTAGAAAAAGTGACCAAAACAAAGCTTAAAATGTGAATTTTTCTGTCAGAATCTCTTTATTCTACATGTGTCATATAAAATAAAGCATTTGCACTAACCAGATCCTGTTAAAAACATTAAATTCTGCTCCTCAGAGACACTGTGAAGACATGATTGATTCTGCTGAGACCAACGGTCACGTGACAAATATTCACTGAAAATCTGTTTACACAGAGCAGAGGAGAGGACAGGAGAGGCTGTTTACACAGAGCAGAGAGGAGAGGACAGGAGAGGCTGTTTACACAGAGCTGAGAGGAGAGGACAGGAGAGGCTGGAAGCATGACAATACTTCAATATGTTTATATTTTTCAAATATTCGTGACACTTGTGGGCACTTGGAAAAGTATTTTATATGTAAATTCCATTTTATTCCGATTAAAAAAATAAATGATTCATCCGAGAAATTCAACTTTTATGATTTCTGTCATTCTAACTGTGTTATTCTGCACAAAAGACATGTTTGAGTTGTTCGCACTTCTAGTCATGATTGTGCTGATTCCATTTAACTGCAGGACTTATAGATTTATATAGATTTAATATAATGTAGTGTAATACAAGGCAACAGTGAGTAAAATGTAAAAGGAGTAAATAACGCCTTTGAACAGCTTGTTGGGGTTCAGAGCGTTAATTGAATCAGAAAATTGACAATTTTAAAACAGACAAAAGCTCCAAATCTTCTAAGTTGATAAGCTACTTATTTCCTTGTATACCATCAAAAGTGTCTCTTTATTTTGGCTCCAAATGGAAGAGAAGGGTTAAAATCCTGCAGCTTTACCGTCCCTGCTGATTTGTGAAGCTTTTAAAAGACTTAAGAGGAAAACACCTCCTGTTGAAAAGTGTTGTGTTTTCTTTGGATGATTAGTGGCGTCTCAATTAGTGGACAAGATGCTTTTTTCTCTGTTTTAGCCGTTTCTTCCTTTAATATCTTAAGCTGTACGGTAGCAGTTTGTTGGGGTTTTATTCAGCTGTTAGTTGCCATATGTTTGTCTCCCTGTAGACACCGGTGTTGATTCAATAACACAGAACAGCTTATTGCAGCACAGTACAAGTGCACCACGAACAAATACCTTCAAAAATGATGATTGGGTTTAAACTAAACACAGGCTGAACAGGAAAGTTACATCACAGGCTTTCCTGAAGGGAGTATTGATTATTACACAGTTATTAACCCTCTGAAATCTTCGGCTATTATGTCTGTTAAAAAATCTGTTAAAAATCTTCACCATGCCATGTTGGTATCAGTTTTTTCAGCTCAACCTCAGCTGTATGTCCTGATAATTGATTTTTAACTTTGACTTACTTGATCAAATTGTTGAACCCAAAATAAACAAAAGAAAACATAAAATCAGATCTTGAAAATGATGTTTCAAAACACAGAATTTTAAATATTGGTTGAAAATATAACATATAACAGGTAAATCGAGGATAATATCTAGTTCAATATTTTATACTAAATATATTTGACATTATCTCCAGTTTTACTTGGCCGAAAAAAATAAATCTGGCATGTAGTTTCAAGCCAGAACTTTAAAGGGAAGCTGATGGCAAGACTCAATGTTGCTTCATTTTTCTCTTCACGTCATAAGTAAAGTAATATGCAGGTGTTTTCATGGACTCTAGAGGGTTAAATTGCATTGTATAGTCTTCTTATTTGATGCACAACTTGATCAGTTTAACTCAGATCTTCATCCTCTGGTGGGTCCCTTCTTTGCACGTATCTTTTTTTTTTTTTCTTCAAGTGTTTCAGGCCAAAATCTCCACTGTTCCACTTTTGCTTCTCGCCCTCTCTCCCCCTCTCTCTCTCTCTTTCTATCTCTCGGTCTGTTGATTTGATGACATGGCTGCTGTTTGATGTGGGCTGAGAGCGTTACAAACACACACAGCTCACACAACTCAGACACACTCGGACACACACTCCATGTGATGAGTTGGGGCTGAAATGAGAGACGGTGGAACAAACACAGAAGAAGTTAACTCTGCTCGTCTCACCTGATCCTGTGTGAAGGAATTATTGGAGCAAACCTTCTGAGCTCTTGCACAACAGAGTTTCTCTCTCTGTGTGTGTGTGTGTGTGTGTGTGTGTGTGTGTGTAGTGAGGACTTCATAGTGTGTTGTCACTTTTCTGTTGGTCAGTCGGTTCAAGCACAGAAGCCATAGATGGTAATTGACGCTCGCTAAGGGAATATTCAGGATGTCAAACTGACTCAGCAGGAAAAACAGATTAATGTAAAAAGTTAAAGACAGAAGCTCAAGTGTGAACCACAACAACATCTAGCAATCGGGACAGAAAATAAGCTAAGTCTGGTATTTCTATACCCAGGCCAGAGCAGAGAGGAGAGGACAGAAAAAGGCTGGAAACATGACAATTCTTTAATATGAGGAATATGTGGAGACACAGTTTATTTTCCCCAATATTCATGACAGAAATTCCATTTTATTCTAAGTAAAATGATTTTTAAGATTTCTGTCAGTTAACTGTTCTGCACAAAAGACATGTTTGAGTTGTTCCCACTTCAAGCCATGATTCTCCCAATTCCATAGAGTTGTAGGACTTATGGATTTCATATAGATTTTATACAGCTACATCGCTTTTTTCACCAAATACACCAGACTCCATTTTAACATGTCATTTAACAAATCTCATTCAAAGTTGAAAGAATTGAAATAAAATTCTCAAATGTGTCGTGGTTAGTTTTCCTGCAACAACACTGCTTTGGTCAAAATGAACCATTAATTCACCTCCTTGTGAGTTTTTCTATTTTAATTTTGAATCAAGTGTTTTTCATGACACTGTAAAATTCTGAAAACCGAACATTATTATCTTTATAAATGTAGAAGTTATGCCTGATTCCAAAAAGTAAGAATAAAAACTATCTTTAGTTGCAGCCTTAATGGAAAACCTGCTGCTTATAGAAAAAACACTCCCTGGCCACTTTATTAGGTACGTCTATTCTAATGCAAACCAATGCAACAGCTCTGCCCAAATTCTGACTTTGTGAAGCTTTAAATCAGTTAAAACTTTCACAGAGGTGGTTATCACTATGTTTGTAGTTAGTGATGATGTTCTACTGATCTATGTTATATTGAAATGTGTTTCTAATATTTAATGTGTGTAAATGGGGTGAGTAAAACACAAGAACCACCTCTCGAAACAATGCTGTTTGGTTCAGCATTACTGCAATTTACAACATACAGACTGAACATTATTATCCTTATAAAGGCAGAGTTTTTAGCTGTAATTGAACTGTGTTGTATTGGATTTTTATCCCTTTTATTGCTCGACTCCTGCAGATGATATTCCAGTTTTCTGCCATTTTGTTTGACCACTGTACGTGTCAACTATCCTAAGTTGCAACCTTAATGGAAAACCTGCCGCTTATAGAAAAAACACTCCCTGGCCACTTTATTAGGTACGTCTATTGTAATGCAAACTAATGCAACAGCTCTGCCACAAATTATGACTTTGTGAAGCTTTAAATCAGTTAAAACTTTCACAGAGGTGGTTGTCACTATGTATGTAGTTAGTGGTGATGTTCTACTGGACTATTTTATATTGAAATGTGTTTTTAATATTTAATGTGTGTAAATGGGGTGAGTAAAACACAAGAACCACCTCTTGGTTCAGCATTACTGCAATTTGCAACATACAGACTGAACATTATTATCCTTATAAAGGCAGAGTTTTTAGCTGTAATTGAACTGGGTTGTATTAGATTTTTATCTCTCTTATTGATCGACTCCTGCAGGTGATATTCCAGTTTTCTGCCATTTTGTTCGACTACTGTACGTGTCGCTGCTGTCGACAGGATGCGGTGTAACAGGACGCCTACTGTATCACAGGAGCAGAATCGTGATTCTTATGAACACAGAAATACTCTAAATACACATTTCTCTCTCTCTCTCTGAGGCTCTGTCACTCTCACATCCATTTACACTCTCACTCTTTCACTCACGCACAAGTGTGTGTGTGTGTGTGTGTCTCTCACACACCATGTAATAGTGTGGGTGTTCAGCTGGAGCAGAATGAGAGCAGCAGCTGTGAGTGGCCGACTTCAGGTTACCACAGAGAGAGAGAGACAACGGAGAGGCGCACTAAAAATACGAGAGACCCTGTTGCTTCATTTTTTCATCCTTTCACCGCTGTTCTATTCTCCTTTATCGCTCTACATGAAACAATATTTGTGGTTATCTGTGCGGCCCGTTAACCTGCTCCTCTCCTGCTGCTGCTGCAGCCCGAGGCGGCGGAGAGGAGCGTGGGAGTTTTCCAGCTGCTGCAGGAGGACGAGAAGCTCGGAGGGAACACGCACGATAAAACTTAACCGATATTAGCTGATGTGGAAATGAGAAAAGATGCAATTAATACATGATTGGAAAATAACGTTATGACACGATGTACAGTCATGGAAAAAATTATTGGAACATTGTTTTTTTCAATTTCTTGTTCATTTTAATGCCTGGTGCAACTAAAGGTACATTTGTTTGCACAAATATAATGATAATAACAAAAATAGCTGATAAGAGTTTATTTTAAGAGCTGATATCTAGACATTTTTCATGGTTTTCTTCATAATAACCATAATCATTATCAAGCAAACCATGGAAAATGGCTATTTGTCCAAACAGTTGTACCTTTAGTTGTACAAGGCATTAAAATTAACAAGAAATTGAAAAAAACAATGGTCTAATAATTTTTTCCATGACTGTATGTAGTGTAAAAACAGAATCCCTGTAGATCGATTGGCATATTTTCATGATTTACTTTTAGTTTTTTGGCAGCTCAATGTTGAATTTTCCAAATAAATTTCAAATTTGTACCTTTTCAAGATTCATTTTAAGCTTAAGCTCAATTATTTTATACTGTAATTATGTCTAAATGTCTTGTGAATTAGAATAATTATCATTAATCCTTATATATGAGCTTATTGCTGATATGCAGTGTTGAGGTATTTGTTAGATTTCTTTAAAGCTCCCATATAAAAGTGATATTTTAATGTATTTTTGATAATAAAGCAGCTCTAGGTGCTGTATAAATACCGTGAAAGTATCAAAAATGCTAAATCCACTGCAGACAAATGCACACAGTGTTCAGAAACTGCCTTTAAACTGATGCAGGTATTCCCCGGCTGCAGTGATGGTGCAGAGATTCTGACCAATCAGAGCAGACTGGGCTTTTTTGGAGGGGGGCTTAAAGAGACAGACGCTAAAATGGAGCATTTCAGACAAAGACTACATACAGATATATTCAGACAGAGAGTACTAGAAAATAATATGTTTTTTCAACATTAAAGCTCATCAGCAAGTGTTATTAGAAACCTAAACTATCCGTATGAACCTGAAAATGACAATAATATGACCCCTTAACAATCAAATATGAGATTAGATATTCCTTTATTAGTCCCAAGAGGGGGTATTTTCAAATCTAAGAAAATGTTTGATATAACTAACCTCCCAGCAGGCTTAAAAAGTATGTTTTCTTTCAAAAAAATGACCAAAAATACAGCATTTATCATAGAGAGAAACTGTTGGAGTTTGAGATTTCCGACACTCCTTGAACGCAACATTGGGTAAAATGTTTTTGTTAGAAAAAGTAACCAAAACGAAGCTTAAAATGTTGATATTTATGTCAAAATCACTTTATTTTACATAATAAATAAACTGTTTGAAATAACTAGATCCTGTTAAAAACATTAAATGCTGCATCCTGGAACTTGTTGGGGTTCAGAGGGTTAAAAAGTGAAAATACAAAAATCCATGAGTATTTTGTCAGATTTCATTAAAATCTTAAATGTCTTTGATATCTGCTGAAACATAACCAGCATCTGTCTTGATATTAAACCATACATTTTATTTTTTCAGCTTCTACTCCGCATTATTCATTGGAAATGCAATTTTAATTTAAAGGGAATACCTGGGTTGATTTATGGCATGACACAGGAAGTGAAGGCCTTCCTTTCAAAGTAAAGTTAAGCTAAAAAGAGCTGCAATTTTATGGACCAAAAAAGTTGATATCAATATCTGTACATGCTTGTCTTTTTGGGGGTGCAACATCCTCTTTCCTGACAGGACTTCAGCAGCAGTTTATGAAAAAATATGATCTTGATTTTGAGCTCTACCAGCTACAGAAACACATATTCAGTCATTTATATTTACACCAAGAGATCACAATTAGTGTGAAAGTGATTCTGTGATGAGGGCAGCAATTATAGCTGCTTTATATGCCTCATGCTTGCAGATCTTCCCTCCACGTTGCACTCCTTTGTGCTGAGAAAGTGTTCATCCTTTAATGATTTAGTAACATTTTATGTGCTGCTGCCAGAGTCTTAAAAATAGACAGGAAACGGAGGAGAGAGTTCTGTTAAAGGTGCACTTCAGGGTCTCTCAGCCTGCAGCTGTTATCGAGCAGGTTGAAATGTGCACGCTCATTCCTGCTGAAGCGCCCTTGAGCAATACTAAGTGAACCACCCACCTGCTCCCGGTGCGGTCTTAACACCTCGGCTGAATGTACTGTATGTGTGGCACAGAGCGCGTTTTGCCAAGAAGCGATAGAGTCGTGGAGCTCGTGTGCGTGCGAGATGGCGACAGAAAGATGGCGGCTGAGTCTCAACATGTGTGAAATGACGGGAGGAGGTGTGTGAGTGGAAGAGACGCTCTCATCTAAATGTCAAACAACGAGTCTGAGTCATTACAAAAATGGAGGCCGGGATGTCAGCGGTGTGGGATTGTGGGCTGGAGCCAAGTGATCACAGGATGTCGGAGAGACAGAACCAATTAAGGTTTTTTCATTTTATTTTTTTATTTTTTATGATTCAACTTCTATTGAGTTTTTATACGGAGAGTGCAACAGGAAACAAGACCAAACTAACAACCAATTTAAAAAAAAGAAAAAAAGGGCAAAGAGGGACGTCTGGAATGCCCTGCTTAGCCTGCTGCCCCCGCGACCCGGTCCCAGATAAGCGGAGGAAAATGGAGATATATATATGTATAATACACAGTATTATGAATGATAATAAAACATAAAAGTAAAAACAATAAAATAAAAATAAGTACATAAGAAGTCCAAGACAGGTAAAATGAATCCATGCTCAATATGTTAAACTGTCTTAACCCATTAAAGCCTGGAAAGCGGATACGTCGTTTTGTAGTATTTGTAGTTTTTTTTCCACCTATTTTCAGTCTCTTGGCCAATGAAATGCATCAGAATACATGTGGGAGTGTCGCAATGCAACATGAGACTTTTCCAGAACTTTGAAATCATCACCAAAAAAAGACACAAAATGACCAAAAAGGACACAAAATGACCAAAAAAAGACAAATTATTGAAAAAAGACACAGAATTACCCAAAAAAGAGACAAAATTATTAAAAAAGAGACAAAATTACCAAAAAAAAAGACACAAAATTACCAAAAAAGACACAGAATTACCAAAAAAAGACACAAAATTACCATAAAAAGACACAAAATTATCAAAAAAGACACAGAATTACCAAAAAAATACAATTACAAAAAAAATTTCAGGTTTTAGGGGCTTATTTTAAAATCGCCCATAGGTTTTGCAGGCATTTTTTCCAGGCGTTTTAGGCCTAAATGGGTTAACGGGAGACAACCACCACACTATTGCATGTCCATTCATTGTCCCATGTGAAATTCACTGTCTACAGGAAGTCTTCCGGTAAACATTTCCCTGTAATGAACCCAGTCCGCCTCCACCTTCATTTCCGTGCCAGTCCCCCAAGAACAGCCCATAATGATCAGTGTATGCAGATACATTTTAGCTACCCTGTAAAGACTATAGTCTTCCAGTTAAGGTTTTTAGTCGTGTTGGCGGTCTCACTGTGGTCCAGACTCAAATATCTCAGCAGCTATTGGATGGATTATCATGACAGTTTCTACCTGTCATGTTCCGCAGAGGATCAATCCTTCTGACTCAGATGATCCCCTGATTTTTCCTGTTGCACTCTTTACTAGTGGTCGACCGATACAGGTTTTTTAATGCCGATACCGATTATTTTGACATCAGTCTTAACCGATCCCTGATATGTGCTGCCGATTTTTTTGGGCCGATTCTTGAAGCCAATATTGCCTTTTCTCCCTCCATTTACATGATAAAAATGACACAAGGCAAGGCAAGATGCACTTTAGATTCTTAAAAATGGTACTCCCAATATCATATAATTACTATTGCTGGTATTTAATTAATGTAATGTGTATTAAGTATTGTGCATTTAAAATAGCACTTTATATTTACTGTACAATCGGGCAATCTGCAATATAATTACGCACTTAACACTTCAGCACTCTGCACTTTAATTAGCCCTTTAATATCTAAATTTTAGCTTTTAACACTAGTGAGATATGTATTGTCCCTGTTTTAAATAAATAAACTCAAATAAACTCAAAACTCAAATATATTACAATCCCAGAATATGTTACAGTGACCCCGAAACTCCAAATCTGGTATATCACCCCCAAAATGTTTCTGTTTGTTTGTTTTTGTGTCCAAAATAGTATGCAAAAACACCTAAAACTCATTGGTAACGACCCACAAATGTATTTTAGCAGCCCTCCAATCCCCCCCGACCACCTTCCCATTTGTTACAATGCCCTTTAAAGTCCTTAAGTTTGGTCCACCGACCCCCGTATGTTATTTGTCGTGCTAGCAGACTTTGATATAGCGCCCTAAAATACCAAATGACTTGAGCAAAGCCTGATAGGAAACCTGTTGTGCAACTTAATGAATTTGTGCAAAGGGGAAATGAGACGTAGTTAAAAAGAGCCTCAGTCAAGCGAAACAAATAAATAACTGAATGTTGGAAGTTTATGGTTTTTTAAAGCATCAGATCGTGATGTTCCTAAAGTGCTGCAGGTTTTAGTTGAGTCAGAGTGGGAATAAGGGGCTCTATACCTCCTTTTCCTTTTGAGCCATTAATCGATTACACCTCCCTCCAGCACGACTTGCTCTCTCCCTGTCGGCTTCGCAGTAATGCATTGTAGCGAAAGCAATTAAATTTACAAGCATTCAGCAGCTACTACAGCACTCCATCTGCCTTTTTTTTTTTTTTTTGCTCTCATATTCGCCATTTCTCTCCAAGGCAACGGCAATAACAAACAGCCTCCGTCTCCACTGTTAATGTCTTCATGGTGTGATCTCGGAGCTATTCTGCTCAGGGTGAAGCGGAGTGCTCGGCCCGGGGAGGGGAGGGGGGGGAGGGGGGGCCGGAGGTGGTGACTGATGTGGGCGAAGAAAGTGTCGTCGAGGGGGTCGTGAGTTCTGCTTCGACACAGCTACTGCTTTGTCTAGACGTCGAGTTCCTGAGAAACACTGGCTGCTCTGTTCTCACCCTTGACAGCAGATTTCTGGTCAAATTGGCAGAAAACAAGGTTTCTGTGTGGAGAGAACGGACTCTTGCATGTTGGATGCTTCTGATCCTGCAGCATTTTGTATCTGACGTTAGAGAAAGAGGTCACAGGGTCACACCTGTTGGACAGAACAGACCACAGTGTCTAAAAGTAATTATGTTACATGCATAAAGTGCTTTTATTGTTCTGCAAGTGCAGATGTTGTTGGCATGTGAAGCCTGATGGAGAATCAAATCAAACTTCCTAAGGCTGTGCTCCTTCAAAACGTAATGAAGTAAAGACGACTTCACTGCTTTGATTAGTTTAGGACAGGGATGGGCAACTGGAGGTCCGGGGGCCACACACGGCCCGCACCCTCACTTGAAGTGGCCCTCAGTACAACTACATGCATTTGTGCATGAAATCTTAAAAGTGCAGTGTAAAAATGCACAAAATGACTTCTTGCAATTAATGTTGGTCTGATGTTCTTGCACTGATAAAAAATAAATCACAGTAAGTGGTTATTTTTTATTTGCTTCAAACCTTTTGTATTCCTATTTATACTGTTCTACATGCATTTGAGCATGAAATATGTTCAGTTACTGCACTGCAAACATATTGAAAACTGCAGTTTTATCATATCTAGTTAAGTGCACGGTCCTATACGTGGCCCTGTGGTAGTGTTGATGAAAAATTGTGGCCCCCTCCAGCATTTAAGTTTCCCATCCCTGGTTTAGGATATGAAGTTGGTTTTGCATTAAAATGTACAGTAGAGAAATGCTTCACATACTAGTTAATCACAGATTTCCACATCAAACAAACTAATTTGAAGTTGCTTACAAGAATCTGTGTCAATGTTAATTATGGATGCAGCTAGTTGTTTTTATTATCTGTTATTTTCATTCATTCTTTCAGTGCTTGCTTGTTTTGTCCCTCCAAACTAAAGATAACAGCCGACTTATTCACTAATGCATATTAGTCTCAAACCTCTCAGTTCAGTTGGTGTTATCCTGCAACGTTGCCATGAGTGACACACACAAGTTTGACAGTTTGATCTGAGTTTCAGAAGTTGGACATCAGTCATCCTATCAAATCTGCTTTATAGGAGATAATTCACTGTGATTGGCCCGCCGGGGGCCACATTGGGCTGAAATCTGCCAGAGCAAATAAAACATGAGCTCTGGCAGATATGACTGGTTTGCAGTATACAGAATATTCCCCTTTAAACTAGACATGCAGTGTAAGATTTTTGGCCATTTCGCTTAGTTTTTTTCAGTTTTTAACCCCTGAATGCTTGCAAGCGAAGCCGTTTTGAGTGTGTTATATGTAAATAAACCTATAGATCAACATGCATAAACCAGTCAAACCAGTCAGGGTTAACAGAGATGTCCCTGGTGTCACCACTTACAGGTGCATCTCAATAAATTAGAATGTCATAGAAAGTTTGTTTATGTCACACATTGTATAGATGCATTACACACAGATTTGAAACATTTTATGTCGTAATTTATTTAATTTCTTCTAATTATAATGTTTATGGCTTAAATTTAATGAATACCTTAAATTCAGTGTCACATTGTTTTTTTTTCAAAAAGTATGTTTAATATGGAAATGTTGGCCTCTGAAAAGTATGTCCATCTATATGACTCAATACTTGGTTGGGGCTATTTGACTTTAACTACTGGAAACTGACTTTTCCATCATATTCTAATTAGGGATGGGTACCGAATTCTGTACTTTTATAGGTACCGACCGAATTCCGTCGGTACTACCGAGTACCGATTCAAGTAAAATCAAACGGTACCATGTTTTGGTACCTAAACGGTGTTACCTTTAAACTGATCATTGATTTCAACCTGTTTTCATTTGACGTCTTGATTAACAAGCGTGTTGACGATCGCACAATTTTTTTTATTTACCTCCTCGTCTGGTCCTGTCTGCTCACCGCAGCCACTAGCCACTAGCTGCTGCCCTCTTCCAACCCAGCGCAGAGACGAACAGCCCGCTCTCGGCCTGCTAGCCGCCAGCTGCTATCTCTCCAATGTCTCTACCCGGGTTTGGCCTTCGTCTGCCTCCAGATTGGACCTTCCTTACTCCGTTTGCTTTCTCCATTCTTCTGTAGACCAGTCATTAGCAGCTAGCAGCTAGCTGCTGCATCTCTGGTCCTCCGCTAAAACTCCGATCTTCAACTCAGGAATATTACCTGCCACTTTATTCCAAACTGCCTCGCTGAAATTAAATCCCTCAGACTCCTGCGTCATCCTCGATATGTTCACAGAGCAGCCCGACTCAACTTTGTTTATTCCAACCATGCTATGCCCACAATACTGTCTGACCGGTGCTGCGCCGCACAGCTACGACGTCATCACAACAAATCACACGTGCACTTGCAACCTTTTTTTTTTTTTTTTTCTCCGTGCACTTGCCACCTGAGAGCGCTCCTCTGCATTCTTTGATAACACTGCAACCTTCATGTTACAAAATGCACGTTCACTCAACAATAAAGCACTGCTCATCCTGGATTTTATATTGTTTTGATATATTTTTTAAAGTTTATATTTTCAAACGCAAAAGTACTGAAAATTGGTACCGTTGAGTACCGATACCGATTCCCAGGTACCGGGTATCGGTACTGTATCGGTTCAAATGTGAACGGTACCCATCCCTAATTCTAATGTATTAAGATGCACCTGTACATAGACAGAACAGAGAAACAGAAAATTTAGAAACAAGACAAAACACGGTAGATTTAAAGCTGAATTCTGCATATTGATACTCAAAGGACGTTTTTCAGGTCCAGTCTTGGTGCTTTTTTCCTGTAAGTCATCAGTTCTGGTGAGGCCTGACTCTCCTGTCTGCAGACTTTAATTCCATCCAGCTCATTTCACTAATTATTCCGTCCTCCCTGGATGAAGACGGCTAATCAGCGGAATCAGCCACTGTGGTGGTTTGTTGGAAAGGAAGCCTGCAGACTCCGGGGCTTTAATGGCAACAGGGTTGAGAGTAACTGTTTCAGATTGTGCCAGCTCCTCTCCGTACGACAGACACAGATTAGAGGGCCGACCTGCTGCTTCGGCCCGGCCGCTGAGCCAGCGACCCTCTGTTTCACACCGGAGCCGCTTCACGCCTCGCCGACCGGCTGCGTGGCGCGGCGTGGACTGAGCCAGAGCCGGTTTGGGTTCTCAGGTCGTGGAACTGGAGCGAGTTAAACTCCATCCTGCAGAAATTATGATCCTAACACACCATCACGAGCTGAATGCTTCTGCCTATAAACAATCTCGGTCAAACTGGAGAATGAAATGCGTAAAATCCCCTCAAGATTTAAATAGTTTGATCCCAAAAAGAGATAAACACTAATAGAAAAATGTATAAATACACTTTAAGATGCTTGTTGGCAGACAAAGTGCACATTATGGGATGCTGTTAAGAATCAGGATCTTTTGCTGACATTTTGTTGGGATAGAACTGTCTATTTTGATGATTCTACTGGAGTTAAAGCTTTTCTTTTTAATGGAGCAGTTGGCATGAGTGAGTAAGTAGTATATAAAAAGAAAATATACACAGAATTAGAGTAGAAAAAATAGCTGACACTAAAATGATTAAAATACTGAATGTTTTCTTGTGAAATGAGAGGACTGCTGTTTTTCTCTGTTTAATATGGTTGTAAATTATTTTTTATTTATTTTTGGACTGATGGTCAGAAAGAATTGTTGCAAATTGGCAATTTACTGGCATAATTTTTCTGTTTTTCCTCTTTTTTTCTTTAATTTTTTTTTACATTTTAAAGACTAATTGCTTGATTGAAAAACCATCACAGATCAAAGTCAATAAAGACATTAAAAGTTTTTGCAGCCAAACAATCATTTTAACATTCAAAGCAATGTCTTGTATCAAACACTCCCAGATTTGTATATTTAGATTAGAAATATAAATATTACAGATTAAACTCTGTGATAGCTGTATAAAAGCATAATGTTTGAAGCAAATATGAAACGATAAGACTTGAGGAGTTAATAGGTTAAACGGACATTCCTTTAACACTTTTTGGGTTATTTTTTCCATTTTGTATGCTTTTTATTTTTATTTTGGTATTGTGTCATGTCTGAAATAAACTGATCTAGCTAATAATAATTTATCTGTTTTTCCTGTTTGTTTTTTTGTTGTTGTTGTTTTTTTACATTTTAAGGACTAATTGCTTAATTGAATTATAGATCATAGATCAATTTGAATTAAGATTAAAAGCTTCTGTAGTCAAACAATCATTCAACATTCAAAACATTTTTTTGTATCAAACAATCCCAGATTTATATACGATCAATTAGAAATATTACTGAAAGATTACTGCTGAATCTATGTGATAGTTGTATATAAGCAAAACGTTAGAAAATAGGAAATAATAAGACTTGAGGAGTTAATAAGTTTAACAGACATTTCTTTAACACTTTTTTTGGATATTTTTTCCAATTTGTTTCATTTTTATTTTCATTTGGGTATTGTGTCCTGTCTGAAATGAACTAATCTAGCTCATAATAATTTATCTGTTTTTCCTGTTTTTTATTTTTTATTTTAAGGACTAATGCTTAATTTAATTATAGAACATAGATCAATTTAAATTAAGATTAAAAGCTTCTGTAGTCAAACAACCATTCAACATTCAAAACATTTTTTTGTATCAAACAATCCCAGATTTATATACGATCAATTAGAAATATTACTGAAAGATTACTGCTGAATCTATGTGATATTGTATACAAGCAAAATGTTAGAAAATAGGAAATAATAAGACTTGAGGAGTTAATAAGTTTAACAGACATTTCTTTAACACTTTTTTTGGATATTTTTTCCAATTTGTTTCATTTTTATTTTCATTTGGGTATTGTGTCCTGTCTGAAATGAACTGATCTAGCTAAATAATTAAACTAGTTTGTTTCCCATCAGGCTGAGTTTACGGTCGAGCCAACGCCTGTCTCTCTCTCTCTCTCTCTCTCTCTCTCTCTCTCTCGCTGCCCGGCCGGCTGTGAGATGTTGTTTTTAACGGTGCCAGCAGCACCGCGTCATTACAGCGTGGTCTCTTTATGGGAAGCCCTGGAATGTACATTAGAGGTTTTTTGGAAAGGGAGGAGGCGTTAGAAAGAAATGACGGCTGAGGGTTTCCTCCTGCATGTGTGTTCCAGTAATTCTGCCTCTGTGAGGACCGGCTCAGGGTTCAACCTGCAGAGGAAAGATGTTTTGGTGTTGAGGCTGAATTTAAACATTTCCAGAGAGTGAAAGTTGGTGTGACAGTTTCTATGAGTGATGTGGAGGATGAAGCCAGGAGTGGATTGGAATAGAACACATTCATGCATGGTCCATTTGCAAATAAAAGAAGTTAAGCTCAGAATTGTGGTCATTTTGGAGAAAATACACTACTGGTCAAAAGTTTTAGAACACACCAACTTTTCCAGAATTTAATTGAAAATTATGCAGTTTAATGTCTCAGTGTACTCTGAAATTAATGCACATTTGCAACATTTAAAATTCTTTATTGAGCATGATAGTGTTTTGAAAGTAAAAAAAAGATTCAAAATCACATTTTATGTTGGACTAAAGGACAAAAAAAAGACACAAAATGACAAAAAAAAGACTCAAAATGACAAAAAAAGACACCAAAAGAAACACAATGACTAAAAAAAGAAACAAAATGACTTACAAAGACATGAAAAGAATTCAAAAATGGACAAAATAGCCCAAGACTCCATAGAGTTAAGTTGTTAACCCATTTCTTGTTCCCTGAAAAAGGCCTACTTGTATAATTCTGAAATGTACATTATTTTTTTGGTTAAGCTTACCTTTTTTTATTTACCTCTGGCAGTTCACCACTTACCTTCGTACCCTTTCAAGCTGTTCATTTGACTTGAACTGCTTGAATTTCAATAAAAAACTGGAAAAATTGGGGTGTTCTAAAACTTTTGACCGGTAGTGTATGTAGTTGCTATTTTATTTTATTACTACTCACCTGACCTGCTGGGGTTACACACGGATGTTTAGGGTTAGACCAAAAAATCTCCTTGTTTGATGAAGTGATGTAGTTGAAGTTGTGTTTTTTACCCTTGACAGTGTTTTGGAAATGTGTTTCTTTTTTTGGCCCTCAAAAATTGCCATAACAGATTTTTAAGACCTTGTCTCATTTTTAAGACCTTATCTCAAATCACTGGGGAAAGCATAGTTCCCAACCCACTTAGTGCTTTATTTGGTGTTTAGCCCTCTCCTCCATTCTATCCTATGAAAGATATTCTGGCATTTACTAATCTTATTGTAAGGAAGACTCAGTCTGCTTAAGTGGAAATCTCCCTCTCCTCCTTCCTTCTTTCACTGGATCATGTTCTTTATTTCCTAAATCTGGAAAAAAATAAATCAGATTTTCTTTGAGCATCTCACACAAATTTTGGAAACTTTGGGGGGGCTTTTTTTCAGTTAGATGAGAAGCAAAGTTTTGTTGAAATTCCGAACTGATTTAATGTCTCTATTATTACAGATATAAAGATATAAAGATAAAGCCCTAGCCCTAATTGTCGCCACTTGCATTGTCAATATAATTGTGGTGCGGATGTCATCCAAATGAGCTAGAACAGGTTTTAGTTCTACATTTTTTCTTTATCTTTCTAGATTTTCTTGTTGTAGACGGCCTTTTAGTCACCATCTGCAATCCAACATGTTCTACTGTGGCATTAATTATTCCAGTATTCCAGTATTGTGCATTAAAACATCCGTTAATTAGCTAAAATGCAGAAACTGCTCTTTTAAAGAAACCTGGGAAGTTCTGACCTTTATTCCTTTTCATCATAGATTGTATACGTCGTTGGAAATGCCTGCTGCCCTTTTACAGCGAACCTCAGTGCTATTGGTTGAATATTCCCTCTGTGTGTGACATTTCTCTGCAGCCGGAAGGGAAACTGTGATCTAACGAGCATGTAGCGGTATATAGAAGTGATGCTGTAGTCTCATGATGGGGACACACAAAGCCAGAGAAATCTTGGTTGAGCATTAACCTTTTTAAGTGCACACACTGATTAGAAGTTCACTAATGGTCAACCGCCGATATTTGCCACTTTAGTGATCTGCAGCGAGCTGTGGCCCCGTGTGGTTACTGACTGACTCCACTTTACAGTCGGACACTTTGCAGATTTACAGGAAAATGTGTGCCGACGTCTCCTGCACTCGTGCAAACATGTGCATGTGTGTAATTTAAAACTGGAACTGTGATATGTTGCGTGAGTGCCCACACTCGATTTATGTGAGTGGGCAGACGGCTAGAGAGAGATATATTGAATTCAAAGTGTGGCTGGGATTTCAGTCATTATCTCGGTCTCCAGCCCACGATACGCTGCTGCTTCTCTTTTCTTTAACTTGTAACTCATTGACTACGTTTAACAGGCGGCTTAATGATCCGTGTGCAGGACTGATTCATTCCTGAAGTCCTGAAGGGCTGCAAACTTCTCTTCAAACTGTTCTGAAATCCTTCTCTGCACTTTATGGAGAATCTCTTTAACCCTCTGAACTCAAACTAGCTTTTTCAGGGCGTTTTTTACATTCTCCTCTCTGTGTCCTTGTATTTCACTACAATATGTAAAATAGATATAAATCTATAAGTCCTGCAGTTCTATGGAATCAGCACAATCATGGCTAGCAGTGGGAACAACTCAAACATACATTTTTGCTTTGTGCAGAATATCACAGTTAGAATGAAATAAATCATCAAAAAAGAACAAAAGTTGAATTTTTCTGATGATTAAAAAAAAAAATTGAATAAAATTGAATGTAAATATACACACTTTCCCAAGCGCCCACAAGTGTCAGGAATGTAATTTTTTTAATTTTGTCTCCACATGTTGTACATTTTGAAGTATTGTCCTGTTTCCAGCCTCTCCTGTACTCTCCTCTCAGCTCTGTGTAAACAGCCTCTCCTCTCATGTCCTCTCCTCTCAGCTCTGTGTAAACAGCCTCTCCTGTCCTCTTCTCTCAGCTCTGTGTAAACAGATTTTCAGTGAATATTTGTCACGTGACCATTGGTCTCAGCAGAATCAATCGTGTCTTCATAGTGTCTCTGAGGAGCAGAATTTAATGTTTTAACAGGATCTGGTTAGTGCAAATACTTTATTTTTGACAATGTTTTGAATGACACAAGTAGAATAAAGTGATTCTGACTGAAATATCACAATTTTAAGCTTAACAGAAACTTCTCTAGCCTATTATCTGTTTAAGGACTGTCGGAAATGTTATTTTTAAATCTATGATGATGATAAATGATAAATCTATGACAAACAGTGAATTTTTGGTGATCTTTCAAAGAAAACATGGTAATATGGTGGGTTCACAGGGTTAAGACAGGTAGAGTCTGGAGGGCTCGAAACATTGTTCTTCCTTTCTGATCCTGATTTCTCCTCTTTTTTTATTTCTTTCCCTTCATTGGGTCATCCTCCCCTTCTCCTTTGACTTCACAGCTTGTTTCTGCACCTTTTTCATCTCTGTTCCCTCTTTGTTTCCTTCCTCTCTCCCTCTCTTCCTGCCAGCCGTTTACTCACTGCGCTGTCAAGCAAAGATTAACTAAGCTTAAAATTTTAGATCAGTGACATTACATGCAACCAGCTGCAACAGTCGCAGTCACTGTGTGTCGACCTGTTCACTAGAAGCACAAAGAGAAGATTCTCTTCGGCTTTGAAATTCTCTCTCGGTTCATTGGGTTCTGGATAGATTTGTTTTTGTCCAAATCTGCTTGTACTCATGAATTAATTCAGGATATTTGACATCAAATAATCAGTAAACAAGACGAAGAAATGTTATTTTAATATATTTCTATAATCAGTTTATCATTTAAGTCATTTCTGATGCCCAAATGCCAAAAATTCTAAGTTGAGATGATTTTACATTTTTCTCTGTTTTCTAGAAAGATAAATGAATATTTTTTAATTTTAGACACTCTTAAAGACTTTCAAGTTAAAATAAGCAATAGAAATACATTTCATTGTACTAAGGGAAAATAAATATTTAATTTTATCCTTTTACTTTTAATTTTAATTTATTTTTACTTTTTTTAAAAATTACGTTTACTTTAAATTAAATTTTATTTTACTTTTAATTTATATTTTTAATTTATTTACTTTTTTGTTACTTTTTATTTTAACTTTTAATTTTAATGTATTTTATTTTTTCCTTTTCATTTATTTTTTCCTTTTTATTTAAATTTATTTTATTATTTAAATTTATTTTTTACTTTTTATTTTAATCTATTTTAATTATTTTAATTCTATTTTTTTTTACTTTATTTAATTACTCTTTCTCTTTGATTTGTTTAGATATTAAATAAAAATGTATTTGGATTTTCCCCTTTTTTGTAAACTTGGAAGCAGTTGCAAAAAACAAAAACAACAACATATACAGCCATACTCAGAATATAAGCAGGCATCCTGATGATATTTGCAGCTACACTTGCATCAGTTTGTTGTTTCTCTCCTGCCTGGAAATCTAAAAGACATCAGTGTTGTTCTGAACTCGGCTCAGTGTTTCCCAGGGTGACAAGTGACCACCAGCTACCACCAAAATGTTCTATAAACAGAGTTTGGTTGTGGTTGTGGCATTCTGTCTCCCTACCAGCCACTTTGGCAGGTAACCCGTCATCCAGACGTGCCGTGTTTTTCTCCTTTTCTTTTTGTGTCGTTTCTGGTGAAACAGTGAAACTTCAGCGTTTCTCCGGCTGCTGCGGCCTTCTGACAAACAATTTGATTTCCTGCCTGGAGCATCATGGTGCTGTTTTTCGGGTCTATATTTGTCTTTGTTTGTGTGTGTGTGTGTGTGTGTGTGTGTGTGTGTGTGTGTGGTCAGGTGTCCACGCAGGGCTGCTGAGCTCTGTGATTTTTAACTGATGTGTGATATCAGAGGAGCTGTTGGATTGGAGCCCTCTGGCTTGTACCTTTCGCTTTTTCATCTCACCTCCCTGCCAAGCCGCTGCTAATACACACATTCAGGTTCAATGTGCGACTGTTTACATGTACCCAGTTCTGTGTGTGTGTGTGTGTGTGTGTGTGTGTGTGTGTGTGTGTGCATTTAGCTCCTGACTCGTATCTTTCAAAATTACTTCATAAAACATTCGTTCAGTTTTTTTGTTTTGCCCAATTTCTGCACAGATTTGCATATTTCTGTGTGTGTGTGTTGTGTCAATGTCTGTGTGTTGTGTGTGCGTGTTTTGTGTGTTGTGTGTGTGTGTTTTGTGTGTGTGTGTGTGTGTGTGTGTGTGTGTGTGTTTTGTGTCAGTCTGTGTAAGTGTGTGTTTTGTATCCATATGTGTGTGTGTCGTTTGTGTCCATATCTGTGTGTGTGTGTGTGTGTGTGTGTGTGTGTGTGTTTGCATATGCGTGTTTTGTTTCAATGTGTTTGTGTATTTTGTGTCAGTGTGTGTGTGTGTGTGTTTTGTGTCAATGTGTGTGGTTGCAGATTTTTTTTTTCCAGCATGAAGTTAAATCAGCCGGATGCAATTTGCTGACACACATTTAATCAGAAAAATAGATATGCATGCACATGACTGCACCACAAACTCTGACACACACACACACACACACACACACACACACACACACACACAGAGTAAGTAATAAACACACTTCTTGCGGCCCTATCAGATGTTGGGGGGCTTTTTGTGCTGCTGCCCACGGGGACTGTAAGGTTTAATCAAGCAGCAGGCCTGTGTTGGTTTACTGTGGCATTAAGGATAAAAATAGTCTGAGGAGCTGACTCCACTGGGCAGCACAGCCACTCCACACAGCTGCAAGTCATGCTGTGTGTGTGTGTGTGTGTGTGTGTGTGTGTGTGTGCGCGCGCATGAACTAAAATGTATGTTTTCTGCTCTGAAGCGTTTGCCTCAGTATGTTTTGTTTGAAGTTTTTCTCTATTTTTCTGCTGCATTATGTTTTTAAAAACAAAATTTGCATATCGCTAAGGGACGGGAAAGTTTACAGGCTTTAAATGTGTGTTTGTGTGTGTTTGTTGTTATTGAGCCTGAACGACAGATTTGCATTAAGAGGTTTATTGGCCGTATTTAGATCTTGGTATTAATAATTGCAGGGCAGAATTACTGTTTTTGTTGATTTGCACTTTAAACTGTTGCTGCCATCTTTAGTAAGTAGATCTGAGTAAACACCAAACTGCTCAATGCATCAGTGTTAAAGGTTCATTTTTACCATTTTGATAAAAACACTTGATGCCTTTCTTTATGAGAGTGAGATGAGAAGATTGATCTCATGTCTGTGTGTTGAATATGAAGCTGGAGTCTGAGCATCTTTAGCCTAGCTTAGCATAAAACCTGGAAGCTGAGGTAAACTGTTAATAAAATAGAAGTCTAGCCAAGCTAAACGCCTTCTGGCTTTATGTTAATACCAACCCCTCTGAACCCTGAGAACATTTTCTGTGAAAACATTACAGTCATGTCCAGAAGTCGAGAGAACTCCAACATGTATCTTGTGCAATAAATCATAAAAAGCATGAGTAGAATTTATTTAATCAATTTACAAAAATTTGAAAAGAGGAATCTAATGCACAGTATTGTTCAAGTGTCCACATGTGTGAAAAGAAATGGTGGCTCCACATGTTGAACTCTTTACATTTTTACAACCTCAAATAACAACCACAATTCCAAAAAACAGCTAGAACGTTTTCTAAAATGTGAATTAAACAGAATATTTTTTGCAATTTTGCTAATCCTCTGTGCCATCCTGTACATTCAACTAAAACTGGATAAAGACAGTATATTTTATGTGCAAACTGATGAACTGTTATTGTTGTAAATATACCTGAATATTGAATTGGAATCAGGATTGTACAACCTCTCAGTCGCAATTTCAATGAATTTCTGTCACACAACTATTCGTCTCAATGGAGTCATTCATGGCTTCCCAGTTGTACTGAAGAGTGCATAATTTTATGTTTTTTACAGGATCTGGTTAGAGCAAACTGGGCTGAATTTTTAATGAGGCATGCAGAAAAGTAATTTCAATGAAATATTACTTCTATTTTAAGCTTAGATTTGGTTATTTTCCTCATGGAATTTGTTCGAGGACCATCGGAAATATGGAGATCTGACTTTTTATCTCTTTTTTTTATTTTATTTTTTTACCATTTCTGGCTATGATATATTGTGTAATTTTGGCAATTTTAAACAAACAAACTGACAAAATGCTAATAATGAGGATGTAGTAGTATTTAATCTTCTCATCTCACTCTTATCAAGACACACCCAAGAAAAATACCCTTTATTTTAAATCTGTAATGGAAGATAATTAGTCTGTTATTCACTTGAGGGTGAAAAAGCCCCTGAAATTCATTCAGACCATCATGAGACACTCAAGCTTCCTTAAAAAAACAGCAATAATTGGACAAATGTGATATTATCAAGTCTGGAGCTCTTTGAAGACCAAAAGCAGCTTTTATGAATTAAAAAATGTCAGCTTTAGATTCCTGTTGATGAAGGAGGATCCTCCGTGTTATAGTCCAGAGTTCTCAGAGTGTTCAGGTTTAATGTGTGTGGCGTTGTTGTGTGAGGGTCAGATTTAGGACAGGAAGGTGAGGAAGTCCTGGGAATGTTGGGTTGGGATGGAACGAGAGAGAGCTGACATCACATGACGAGCTGAGTGAGTGTCTGTTCACATGAGGATTTTTATTTATCGTTCCATCTTAAGCTACTCTTTCACACAGCAGATAACTCAGCCGCAAGCTGTGAGAATACGGCTTTATTCTGTGTGTGTGTGTGTGTGTGTGTGTGTGTGTGTGTGTGTGTGCATACAGTATCTAAGGGCTTCATCAAACTTTCATTGAGGCTGTCAGCTGAGCTCATTAAACATGAGAGCTTCCACCGCAAGGAATTCTGGGTAACAATATCAGCACGTTGGACCTCACTCAGCCTCTAGTCTGCATAGTAACACACAAACAGTAGGTGTGTGTGTGTGTGTGTGTGTGTGTGTGTGACTTCTGTCTTGTGTAGAGCTGCAACATTTGGAAAAAATATCTAATTGCAATTAATTTGAGTAATAAGGCAATTCACAATATTGGAAGGAATCATCATTTTTGCACCATAATTCAAATTATTTATTAAAAGATATGCTATGCTAATTATCTTAGCTTAGGCGGTCGCCTAGAGCGCCATCTGCTGGAGGGGCGCCGCCAGTCACCCTCGAGGGAGAAAAAATAAAATAAAAGTAATAATTTTCGATGCCCATTGTCGCCCTCGCTTCATGTTCTGTCTTGAAAATAATACATATTAACAAAATAAACAAACAGATAAACAATGACATTTTGTCACTTGTGGTGCTGAGTCACGTGACGTGTGGTCATTGCCTTGCCCCCCTTTAGACAGTCAGATCGCTGTCACAGAGGTCAGGTCACGTCAAGGGACAGACAGGTTATGGTTTTTTTTTTTTTAAAGATAATTTTTGGCCATTTTTCAGCTTTATTTGATAGTGTAAGAGAGAGTGAAAGGGGAAGACATGCGGGAAAGGGCTCCGAGTCGGACTCGAACCCAGGCCGCCCGCTTGCAAGGTCAAAGCCTCTATGGTACGGGCTCTACCAGGTGTGCTACCGGGGCGCCCCGACAGGTTATGTTTTGATATATCTTGCAAGATGAAATGGCTGTCAAAGCTCTCCGGTGCGCAGTATTTAAAAAGAAGGAAAGAGGAGGAGAAGTCCCAATCGTTTTTTAAATGCCATTTTGTGTAAGTACGTTTCATTTGTATTAGCTTGCTAGCTAGGTTGAAATAAAGCAACGCTAGCTTAACACAGTTAACCACATTTTTCGCTGGGTTTGCACTTTCATTGTCTCTCTTGTCTCTAACTTTGTTAGCGGTCTCCAGCTGTGCTTCTTTGAGAATTTACTTGTAAGTTAATAATTTTAAAGACAGACAGTTGTATTATATAGCCTGGTTGGCACTATGGGCAAACAAAAACGGGTTCCACCCTCCGTGAAACAACAAGCGGAGCTGTTCAACACGAATGGATCTCGCCAAGAGCACCAAATGGACTAGAGCCGGCCCTGCTGCCCCCTATTTTTCGGCACATTTGTCCACATTTGTCCAACACAGTTTTTTAAGTGTAAACAAATATCTGTTGTTCAGGTTTTCAGCTCTGTCTCTGCAGCTGTAATTCAGCTCTGGAAGCCAGTAAAGAGCAGACACCAGGAACTAACCGCCCCGTCCTGTCGTTATATAAGAATGGCCTGGTTCCTCGCTGATGTCACACTGATTTAAGCTCTGTGCTGACAGCATCGACGCCCAGGAGGCAACACAGCGACCAGCCCCCCCAGACCGACCCACCACACAGACAGACAGATAAGTGAGTGATGGATTCTGGAATCACTTCCACTAGTCGGGCCCATCCAGTTAAATACTTTGCAGAAATGGCGCCACAAGCATCCGCTGAGGTTTCAGTTCGTATAATGGAACCAAAGAATCATTTTTATGCACTTTTTTCCCAGAAAAACATTCCAGCTTTTGGCTAAACTTCTAGGATTTCTGCAAAATCTTTGCATTTCTGTTTTGAAACTGAATTTCTTCAACCAAACGGAGTGCTGCAGCTTTGCACCTGAGCATCCGCTGCACACACATCTGTTTCCCGAAAGGTCACACACTCATTGTCGAGGATCCATCAATAGCGCTTTTCCACTGCGGTTGAGAGCTCTGTCTGTCGATACTGCACATCAGTTTGATCCACTGCATTCACCAAATGATAGTTTGGTGGATATTATCCAGAGTTTCCCATCTTATTCAATCTAAAGTCAGGATAAAGTTAGGGAGAGTTTTGTGGGGAAATTGGGAAAATAAGTGTGTTGCAGAATATTGTTTTTGCAGCGTTTTAATGGTCTTAAACTCAAGAAATGCAAAGAGATGATTTTCACTTAAATTGTGAAGCAACTGAAGGAAGTTTTGATTTATGGTGACCGGGGAGGATTTCAGTAACGTGGCTGAACTTAGAACATTTTTTTTGTTTCTTTTTTAAATCGGCACATTAGTTCGACAATAAGCAGCTTCTGTATTTTTGCAGACATACAGAAAAGGACCTCAGGCCGAATTCCAACCCCAGGTCCGCTACGACAAGCTGGGGACACACTACACAACTTTCTTTAGTCTTTACATCATGCGTCTCAAACTCGCGGCCCTCGGGCCAATTGCGGCCCTCGTGACGATATTTTGTGGCCCCCACCTTGATATGAAAGTTTAATGTTAGTTTTATATGAATGGCACTTTACCGCATTGTGTGTGGAAGTTCCCTTTTATTACTTTTTTGGTAATTTTGTGTCTTTTTTTGGTAATTTTGTGTCTTTTTAAAATAATAGTGTGTCTTTTTTAAAATAATTTTTTGTCTTTTTAAAATAATTTTTTGTCTTTTTAAAATAATTTAGTGTTTTTTCGGTCATTTTGTGTCTTTTTTTGGTCATTTTGTGTCTTTTTTGGGCCATTTTGTGTCTTTTTTTTAGTAATTTTGTATCTTTTTTTGGTCATTTTGATTCTGCCTCCAGCAGCCCCCAGGTAATTGATGATGATTTTGAGTATGAGTAATGAGTTTGCGACCCCTGTTGTAGTGTGTCCTCAGCTTACTTGCTCTACCAGAGAACCACCAGGACGCCCCGCTGTTGTGGTTTTTAGTATGATGCACACAGATACTGCAGAGCTGCAGGCTCTGATTTTGGTTTTTTGGTGAACCTCAAACCTCCATAATTGTTGTGCAACATTACACACCTTCATTATGTTTCTGGTTTTGTCTCGTGTTGCTTATTTATTTATAGCAGCCAAGATAGGGCACTGTAATTTAAAGTCAAAGGTTGCTCAATGATTTACTTTCCACTCTTGTGATTGAACTACAAGGGCAGAAAGTAAACACAGTCTATATCTGCAGCTTCTCAGTGGCAACAGACATTCATATCTTGAGGTTTTGTGCCAGTTTTGAAGACGTCACGTTGGGTGTTTTTAACTCGACTCGACACTAGATCTGTCACGATAACACATTTTTTAGGACTTTATATTTCCCCAGAAACTATCATGATAAACGATACAACTAAATATTAGTTTAGTGATTCACATGATTGCTAAATCCTAGAATCAAAAAAGTTTGTATAAAATAGTTTTGAGTTTGTAAAGTCAACGACAGACACTGCTATATTTTTTAACACACCCCTTTCAACTATTTGCCCAATTGCACAGCCTTAAGAGCTGCATATCACGAATGCTGGGTCTTGTTGGTTTTCTGAGAATCTACTGCACCTACTGGTACCTTGTTTGCCATGTAGCAATAAAAAATATACTAAAAACCTGGATTAATCTCAACCTGGTCTCACAGAAATCCGTGAAATAGCCACGGATTTGCTTAACTCAAAATCAGTGGAATAGCCACGGAATCACTCAAATTTCCGTGAAACTGACACAGATTTCGCTACAATGCAAGTTAATGACAGTCATATCCCGTGGCTATTCCAACATACAAAGTGATTATGTACAAAATTATGTATAAAACGTATATTTCTCGCTAGAAATGTGATCAAAATCCATTTTTATGCAGAAACTAAGTCAAAATATTGATTTCTTCACTAAAAATGAGAGAACTGTCCGCCATGTTTTTTCTTTCTGACCGCCGGAACCTTAAAAGTCATGTGACTTGGAACAAACCAATAGGAAAAAATATCCATGGAATAGCCACGGGATATGACTGTCATTAACTTGCATTGTAGCAAAATCCGTGTCAGTTTCACGGAAATTTGAGTGATTCTGTGGCTATTCCACGGATTCCTGTGAGACCAGGTTCATTAACCTAGTTAGTCACATTGGACTGCTATTATTTTGAACACTACTGTATCTGTAGAGAATCTCCAGCCAGGAATTCCCGTCCTAACCATCCAGACTGCCTCCGCTCCAACAAGACGACTTGCAACACGATCTCCGTGTTGGACGAGTTTTGTGCGATAAAAAGACGATGATGGCGTTCAGGACACCTTGAACCGTCAACACATTGCGTAACTGTGAGGGGTCGTAGCTGTGTGTGTGTGTGTGTGAACGCAGCCTGGCAGTAAATCGTCTGTTCCTCTGCTTTTCTCATCTTTCCCTTTCATCCTGTCTCTCTGACACGCTTTTTTCCTCCTCTTTCCCTTTCGTTTTTTCCCTATTCTTCCCTTTTATCTCCGTCTAATTTATACCGTTCCTCCTCCACCTCCCCCGTCCGCTCTGTCATCTGTTTCTCTTTGTTAATTCATATTGATCCCTCCAGCAAAGTGAAATCCCACGTGATGGCAGGTCACCGGGTCTCTCTCTCTCTCTCTCTGCCTGGATAGATATCTGACTCAGTGTTACAGTAGCCACCAACCATCATCACTCTGCATGCTGCCTCAGATTTATGTGATGTGTGTGTGCGTGTTTTTAAATGTGGAAGATGCCTCTCAACGTGCTCTGCAGCTACGTTTCACCTACTGCTGCTATACTTTACTTCACCCAACTGTTGAATAACATATTGTGTTTCTTTATTAATCCTGTTTATGTAATACTAGAATAAAGTTAGTGAATTATATGTAAAAATCCGCAAAATACACATCACATTGCTGAATTTAAAAATAGGGCAACTTTCAGGTTTTTTTTGCAGTAAATCTTTAAATTTAATGTAAAAAAAATAAAAGAATCTGGCAGCAAATCGTCAAATTAAATAAATATAAATAATAATAATAATGATAATGATAATAATAATAATAATAATAAAAATGAAAATAATGATAATGAAAATAATATAATAATAATTATTATATTCTATTAAAATGTATATAACTATATATAAAATAAAAAAATAATATATATATATATGTATATGTATATGTAGAATAACTAAACACATTTTTTATACTTTAATATGTTTTTTGTCAATTTTAGCTGCACGACTTTTTATTTTTGATGATTTCTTTTTACATTTTTTTAACATTAAATTTAAAGTTTTCTGTTAAAAACAGAAAGTTGCCTTAATTTCACAGTCACCAATATAATGTGCATTTTATTGCATAGCATACACTGTAATTTAAACTTCAAGATAATTAAGAATTTGAATAATACTGCAAAAAAAAAAAAATCTATTAAACCACTTTATTAATTTACTGATTTCAGCTTCCATTTTACAGTTAATATTTGTACTAAAAATTGTTCTTTTTTGCACTTAACGTATAAATAACAAGAAAAACCTGTGAAATAGTACAGTAAATTTCTATTATTATTTTTTTCTACAGTAAAAAAAATTAAATAGTATATAGATTTCTTTATTATGTAGTGTTAGTTTGTTGCTGTTGTCTCTCTTCCAGTCTTGCGGTTTCTTCACGGGCAGAGAGTTTCAGATCATGAGGAGGGAGGGAGAGACTCGAGGCAAAGATAGTGTGTGAGGAGGGAGAGACAGGTGCAGGCTGGCGTCCTGGAAACAACCACAGCTTCAGTTATTAAAGTCTGACCTGCTGATTTGGCCCCTTTACTAACAGTCCACAGTCAGAGCTGCTCAGGGACACAGTTAAGGCGTTAAAACCCCTTTTCAATGTTACTGATGGCCTGTAACAAATCAATAACGAAGAAATGGCTGAAGAGGGAGGCAGCTAGTGCAGATGAATGGATTGACACTGTGTACAGCATCTTTGTAATGGAAAGAATTACTTTCAATTTTCAAAAAGAACACAAAAAGAGGTATTTATTGAAAATTGGCAAAAATGGATTACATATGTCTCTACCATAAAACCGGATTTCGGGTAATCTCAGATTGGACGATCAGAATACTTTCATTTCTTTGTAACTTTCCCTTTCCCTTTCCCTTTTTTTTTTTTTTTTTTGGTGTTTTCCAATCCCCTTTTGTACTCTTTTACTTTTCCCTTGAGATTTTCTGTATTTGTCTATAGGTCTTCATGTTGATTGTTTGTTTGTTCATTTACATGTAAAATTAAATACCAATAAAAAGTAAATGACAAAAAAAACAACCCAAAAAACCTTTTAGCCCAAGGTATCACAATTTGCTTCAAAATTTTGATGCTTTCTTGAAGTCATAGCTCAGTCAGAGCTGAACACACGATGCACATATGTTTAGATTCATTTTGACCGACACTTCCTACAGATATCGTTATCTCTGACATAAACCTGCATGAAAGATGCTCCTTCAGTATCAAAGTAATCCGGTGATAGTTGCCTGTGCTTGCATGAGTTCAGGGCAAACAGGAACTCCTAATAGCTAATTTGGAATATGGCATAATATCAGGTAATGTTAAGGGATGCGCGATGTTATCGGCATAGGTATCGGACGATATTGGCTTGAAAATGAACTATAAGACATTGGCCAACACGCCGATATAATAAACTGATTAAATAATGGGAGGCACATTAGAGATAGACCGATATATATTGGCAGACCGATATATATCGGCCAATATTTGCGTTTTTTACTTGTATTGTATATGTAAATGGAGGGCGAAAAGGCAGTATCGGCTTCAAGAATCGGCCCAAAAAAATCGGCAGCACATACTGGGGATCGTTTAAGACTGATGTCAAAATGTTCTGCATCAGCATTAAAAAACCCGTATCGGTCGACCACCAGTGCACATCACCTCTCTGTTGCACCTTGTTTGTAGCTCAGAGAATTGTGCAGTGTAGTCTGAGCCCACCTATTTATTTATGTTCTCATTAGGGACTGAAGCTGCTTATATGTTTTGTCCTTTTTGTGATTTTGTTTGCACGGTGCAGATTGAGTCGTCACATATTGGGCTCCTGTTTTAAGTTAAATTTGAATTTAAGCAGCAGTCTGTAAGGTACATGTAGTTTTATTCAATTTGGGTTTAACTGCTGAACAGTTGCACTTTTCACATGTTCCCGGTGAACACAGGTTATGTTCACTTATTATGCCAAATTGGGAAATTGGCCAAATTTGCCCTGATTGTGGGTATTAGTTGTGCGGGTTGTGCATATCGGCAAAAAAAATCCAATATCATGCATCCGTAGTAATGTTGCAAATGCATGCATTTTGTGTACTTCAGTGGACGTTGATGTATGCTCAGGTTACAGCAGCTATTAGGTGTCATGTAACCTGATACTTTGGTACAAAGTTGATGCCTAAATTCTATAAAACTTTCTATGTAGGGAGCAGGGGATGCCCAGTGTCTCTCCATGCTGCAGCTCACCAAGCTCGCCCACTTACAGTCTGTCAGATGATGCGAGCTACAGCTTGGAAGGAAACCAGGCAGAGTTTCAGCTTGTATGCATGTTTTCCAGCCTCACATGACTGAAACAGAGCAGCGATTATTGTTAGCAAGAGCAGAAAAATTAGCAGACTGCTGAGTTGTCACTGCAGCTTCCTCTCTGCTCTGCACCTAGTGGAGTAAAGTAGTAACTGACCACAAAATGACAGTTAGAAAGGTAACTAAAGCCCTGTGGAGCATTCCAGATGACAACAGCTGTTATGAAATACCTGGATGACAATAAACTCTGCCAGGCAGGAACAAGGTTATAATAGTTTAGGATTTTTCCATTAGTTTTAGTTTTAATTTTGTTGCGAATTTTTGTTTTCAAATCCAGTTAGTCTTAATTCGTTTTTTAGAATGAGTTTGCTAGTTTTTATTAGTTTTAGTGTTAGTTTTTATTAGTTTTAGTTTATTTGGAATGGGCTTTGTGGTGCGAGATTCAAAGAGGTCATAATACATTTTCTTTTTTTTTCCTTCGGTTTATCCAACATCCAAAGTTTACTGAGTGTTGAGCCGGCGACATGTTTGCTCAAGCTCACTTCAGATTACCATAATAAGTGAACGGATTACGCTATCTGAAAATTTGCAATGTTTTCTGAAAGCTGAGAAGTTGCTCATTACAGCCAATATGGTGTCATTACGGTAATTTTCACTCGCGCTTCTCCCGGAAGCCCACAGAGCAGGAATACACACACTCTGCGGTGGAGAAATAGAAACACTGGATTATGTATGAAAAAAAGTTGATAAAGACGAAAAGGAAGGACATTTTCACTATAATTTTAGTTAGTTTTGTAACCACACAATACCGTTTCAGTTTCATTTTTTGCACCACCTCAGACCTGAAGCTTGTTGTCATAGTTGCAGTTTCTTTTTGCACAACTGTTTTTTATTATAAATATTTAACCTGTGGTTCTGTTAATGTTTACATGTTGCATTTTTCTTGTTAATAATTTTGGGGTCTTCTTTTTTATCCTTGTGGTATCGAAAATGGTATCGAGTATCGAATATTTTCCTGAGTATCGGTATCGAGTTGAAAATTTTAGTACCGTGACAACCCTATGATGCTGTTTACTGTTCATATGAAAGCTGCAACATTACCGTGTGTGTCTGTAGTTTCTGTGTGTGTGTTGAGGAGACCTGTGGTCGGGGCTGATGACCTTTTAGTTTCAGTTTCCAGCGTACGAGCTGAAGGTGCCACGCTGTCGATCCTCATGTCTGAGGTTTGTTTTATGTTCCACCATTCCCGGTTTATTGGGTTTAAATGTCTGCTGCATCACAGCTCATTGACTGATAATTTGAGAGTGAAGCGCTGAAGTGAAGATGGGGTTAATTAGTGTGTGTGTGTGTGTGTGTATGACAGATGGGCCTCAGGATTGTTGCCATCCTCCCCAGGGTCGGAGCGTCCCGAGGGACCATCCACCCACTGATACACACAGACACACTGACTGAGAGACTCTTCCAATGTTTGGGAGGCTTCAGTATCTCCAGAGACCAGAAATGGATCCAAAAAGATCAACCCCCCCCCTCCACACACTCAGCCAATCACCGCTCCGTATTCGTTCCTCGCTCTTTGCTGTTTGTCAGCTCGTTTGCCGCTCTGACCTAGAAAACCAAATCGAGATAGGAGTCAACGAGGAGGCACCTCAGGAGTGGAACATAAATCAGGTCGGTTATCAGGCAGAGAAGCTGATAGCAGAGAAGTCCTCGATGCTCCGAGGCCTAATTTCTCACATTTCTATCCGAAAACTTCTTGCGGGTTGCGGCGGCACAGATTTGTGAGAATGTGAAAGAAAGCTCCAGGCTCAAGTGGAAGTTTGTAAAATCAGCACTAAAAATAGAGGGTAGACTTTATTTAACTGTATATGTTACACTACGCAGATGATCCCTTTTCTCTTTTTTGGAGGATTTTCAATTGGAAGAAAACCCTTTTTATCAGGAATTAGATGAATTATGATGTTGCCCCTCCTATTCGAGAGGAAGAAACTTTTACTTTTTAACCCTCTGAACCCCAACAAGCTTTTTCAGGGCGTTTTTTTTTTTTAACTCTTTTTACTCACTGTGGCGTTATATTTCACTGCAATATCTAAAATGTAAAAATGCAGCTGCAGTTCGAGAATCAGCACAAGAATCACATAGAATAGCACATAGAATCAGCACAATCATGGCTAGAAGTGGGAACAACTCAACATATCTTTCGTGCAGAATAATACAGTTATAATGACAGAAATCATATTAAAAAAAGAAAAACAAGCTGAATTTCTCGAATAAATTATTATCTTTTTAATTGTAATAAAATAGAATTTATATTTAAAACACTTTTCCAAGTGCCCACAAGTGTCATGAATGTTGGAAAAAGAATTCTGTCTCCAAATGTTATACATATTGAACTATTGTCATGTTTCCAGCCTCTCCTGTCCTCTCCTCTCAGCTCTGTGTAAACAGATTTTCAGTGAATATATGCTATTGCTACACTTAATGGCAAAAATTGCACTGGTCTGTTGGACTTGAACAAAAATAAACAATATTTTTGCTGCTTAAACTTATGTATTCAGTCATTATTCAATGGTATACTAAAAATCCATGTGAAAAAAATTACTTCTCACTGTTCTCTAGTCAAATATTTATATGCGATTAAAATGCGATTAATTTCGATTAATTAATTACAAAGCCTCTAATGAATTTAATTTTTTAATCGAGTCCCACCCCTAAAAATATATAAAAAGAACATTAGAGTTACAAGTAATAGAGTCTCACAAAGCAAATGGCACAGAACAAATGGAAGAAAAACACTTGAGCGAATGTGTAAGTGTCCTTGAGTGAGGCGCCGCCGTCTCATCAGTCACAGCGTGTCAGAAAGTGACAGACGTGAGAGCTGCTCTAGCTCGGAGGTGGAGGTTTTCACTGAGCAGCCTCGCCTCGCTGACCCGACCCCGTGTGACTGAAACGAGAACCCGCGGAGGGAAAGGTCGATATATTGATGCGGCCGTCCTCCCGGCGAGCCCAGGCGTTACCGGCAGCACAGCAGCCACTGACAGGAAGTGTTGATTAAAAGGCTCGCGGCAGAAAGAAAACCGCCACCACTTATGACTATTTGCACAATAGAACACTTTAGTTTTAGCAGCTGTGATCGTGCAGCTCAAGGCTCTTTGTTTGTTCCATTTATTTCCATCGTTTTCAGTGCAGGTGCTGTCTGACTGCTGCAGGATGACACAGAGAATGTTTAACCCTCCGAAACCCCAACGAGCCGTTTCAGGGCGTTTTTTTGCTCTTTTTACATGTTACTTACTGTGGCCTTGTGCTTCATTGCAATATATACAAATCTATATAAAATCTATAAATCCTGCAGCTTTATGGAAACAGCACAATCATGGCTAGTGGGAACAACTCAAAAAAAAAATTATATTTTGTGCAGAATAACACAGTTATAATTAAATTAGTAATCAGTAGTATTGAATTATAATAAAAAGTAAATAAATAAAAAAAAGCTGAATTTCTCAGATAAATTATTATTTTTTAAATCTGGAATAAACTGGAATCTACATTATATCTACTTTTTCAACTGACACTTTTGTTTCCCAATCTGTTCAAATTTTGATGATAATGTCTAATTTTTACTTTTTTTGGCGATACTTAAAGAAAACATACATTGAGGTTCAGAGGGATAAACAACAACAATAACGGGGTCAAACGGTTCTTTGGTGTATAAAAAAAGTTTCCAGTAAAATTGCTCTAGAACAGTTTATTCCACTTGCAACTAAAAGTGCTTCATAGATTTTTTGGTTGTTTTTGAATATAATCACAGTAACACAAGTTTGATTTGCATTCGAGCATTATTATAGTTCAGAACAATATTTGCTTTGAATTAAGTTTTCTTCAGTGTCATGCAGCCAACTTAATACATACAGTAATGTTTATTTTGCCCCATTAGCTTTATATCGTGACACTATAACAGATTTTCAAATCAGTTTTCTCGGCGGGTGGAAAGTTTTTCAAAATATAAAACTTTCATGGTTAAAATATTAATAAAGGACACAGTTATATTTGACCTTGTTTGCAGTTTGAGGTTTCCTTTCAACACATTTATTCTACTTACTTATTTACTATTGTTGCTTTAGGGGAAAATGGCTTTCTTTTAGGACCACAGTGTGATTTTTTGCTGATCACTAGGCAAAAGTATTGCCCAAAATTGTCTGCATCCAGTTTTTATGATATACATCAACAGGAAACATTCTAATAAGGGTCTTTTTTTGTTGTTCTGAAGCTCCAACTAATGATTATTTGCATTATTCTTTTCCTTATCTGTTAACCCGATTTAGACATAGTCCAAAACCTACAATAATGAATTCAAAGGGATATAAAATAAAGTGGAAAAAAGTCACATTTGAGAGAATGGTAATAGGAAATGTGTGTGGTATTTTTGTTTAAAAACTTATTGAAACAATGACATTTCTCGTAATTTTCTGGCAGAATGCTTATTCTTAAATCAACGAATCTTTCCAACAATAATTTTAACATAGTTTTAAAGCTAAGTGTCCTTAGTTTGAACCATTCAGATACTTTTATTAGTAGAAGTGCAGTAAAGTCTGAGGCTCCAGGACTTGCTTTAGGTTAGTAACTCAGTTAACCTTTGAATTCTCGATACATCATTGACCTTTAAGAGCTCTACATCCAATTCACTGTGTACATTATTATTTACATTTCATAGACTCAGGCTCAGTGGATGAAATAAAGTGTGTGCTGGCAGAGAAAAGCAGGGAACTGATGAAGAGAGTCGGTTTGGAACGAGACACCTAGACTGAGTACGTGTCAGTTTAGGTCTTTAAGCTCCCTGCAGGACATCATGAGGGACGGTTTTAAACACAACATTAAGGGGAAAGTTTCTTTTTCTCATCTCATTTCTTAATCAATCATGGCTAGAAGTGGGGACAACTCAAACACATCTTTTGTGCAGAATAATACAGTTGTAATGACAGAAATCATTAAAAAAAAAAGTAAAACAAGCTGAATATCTGAAATAAATTATTGTTTTTTGTGTCATGAATGTTGGGAAAATAAATTGGGTTGCCACATATTGTACATATTGAAGTATAGTCATGTTTCCAGCCTTTCCTGTACTCTCCTCTCAGCTCTGTGTAAACAGCCTCTCCTGTCCTCTCCTCTCAGCTCTGTGTAAACAGCCTCTCCTGTCCTCTCCTCTCTGCTCTGTGTAAACAGCCTCTCCTGTCCTCTCCTCTCAGCTCTGTGTAAACAGCCTCTCCTGTCCTCTCCTCTCAGCTCTGTGTAAACAGCCTCTCCTGTCCTCTCCTCTCTGCTCTGTGTAAACAGATTTTCAGTGAATATTTGTCACATGACTGTTGATCTCAGCAGAATCAATCATGGCTTCAGAGTCTTAGAGGATCAGAATTTAATGTTTTTAACCGGATCTGGTTCGTGCAAACAGTTAATTTTGGGTTTTGAATGACACATGTCATGTCTTTAAGCTCCCTGTAGGACATCATGAGGGACGGTTTTTAATACAACATTAAGGGGAAGTTTCTTTTAGTCATCTCATTTCTTAATTCGCTGTAGGGTCGCTGTGATGAGAGTCTTTCTTTCTCCTCTGCTCTTATTGTCGCTTGTTTGGAAGTTTGTTTTTCCTGCACTCTGAACCGAGCAGCATCTCGAGCATCAGACCTTCAAACGAAGCGCCCTCCAGCACTTCCTCCTCTTGTGATCTAATGTTTGCTTGTGTGTTTTCCCGGACGTGAACGGCTCCTCTGTTTGACCCGGCGATTTCTGCATCAGATTGGCAGACAGCCACCGACTTGCTTTTCACACAGTCATGAATGGAGTTAAAACGAGACACTTGAATACACGCTGCTCTTTTCTCCGTCGTGTAAAGTTTGGAGGACCCTCCGCTTCAGTCGGCTGAAGGCCCTTTCAGTGCCCTAGTTGCAAGGCTTTTTTTCTTTCTCCTGCTTCACTGCTCTCTCTCTCTCTCTGTCTGATTTCACTCGTTGCTTCTGTCCTTTCCTTGCAGCGTTTGTCATTTTCCCACCTCTCTCATCTGTCTTCCACTCTCTCTGTCTCTCTCTTGCTGGCTGTGTTCCCTGAACCCTCTCACCCACTGAGTGCAGCATGCCTGTAAAGGTTGATGCTAATAATACTGAAGCCTCACTCAGAGCCTCCACCACTGCTGCACTTGTAAATACTATAGTATTACTGTTTCCCCTCTTATAAATACAATACCCCCCTCAAAACCTGTAGGTAAACATCTTATTTAAACTCTATTAACTGTTTCCTGGACGTCTCTAGTTCACACGGTGAAACTGAGTTTAAATCACTTTTAAATCTGACCTCACCTGCCCTTCTGCCTAACTGAGCCATCAGAACTATCCCAGCCAAAGAAATGTATATTGGAGTTGGCCTTAATTGAGTTGTTATAGTGGTGAGGCGGCCTGAAGCTGTTAAGTGTTTTGTAAGTTTATGCACAGCCCAAAGGGTAAACCATGTGATTGTAATTACTTCCTATCATCTGACACGTGTAGCTTATATGATATACATCGTACAGACTTGTGTAGTAGAGTTTAAGCTCATAGCATTCTGACGACCAGCTGATACTCAGATTTAGCTTTACAGTAAACAAGAAGAAACTAGAAGAGCTAAATAATCCATTGGTTGCAGAATTCCGGTTGTTGGAAACTTTTCATGGGAATTAAAGGGAATTTATGGGAATTAACAGGAATTTGAGTAATAACATTTTTGTTGTTTACTGGAACAATTGATTGTTCAATACAATTATTAAAACTTGAAGTTCTTCTTACAAATGAATATGGTGACATGTCATGTTTTTATTTCCAAAATTCCTCAGCTTAACTTCCCATTGAAAGTTTCTGGAAATTTACCGGGAATTTTCCGCTCCTTTGCAACCCTAATTGGTAACAACCAAAGAATTGATAAAAAATGTCAAAAATCTCTCCAAAATATCACATTAAGATACAAAGACTTTGAGGAACACCATAGAGAAATCCAAACTTTGATTTGGTAAAAGAAACTTGACATTTTTTGTCGATTTCTGTAAAAATTGCATTTTTGGTGACTGGATGGAGAGCATGTCTGTTCTGGAAACTACTGATAAACCCCCTCATTGTGTCAGTATACCTCAAAGTGCTAAACATCTTTTCTGAATAATCTAGGTCTCTAGTTTGTGGTTGTAAAGTTTCATGAGGCTGTGATTATCCTAGAGGTCACAACAGCTCACTTTATACAGCGAGGTCAAGTTTTTAAAAAATGCTCTGAACTGCATTGCACAGGCTACTCTGAGGACTGACATCATCCCACATGAATCCACAAGAGTCTCAGCTTCCCAGAAATACCCAATTTATGCGATTCACAGACTGTTTAGGGACCCCAGTGTGCAGAAATATTCAAATACAATAGGCGGAAATAAGACATTTGTACTACAAAGACACCCAACAAACCCATTTTATTCAGATATGTTGTAATAACAGGTTAAGGGATCGCTTTAAAAATGGCTAAGTCAGTTTTTCCCTTGCTAAAACCTTGGAGCATCGTGTGGCCCTATTCCTGATAACTTACAGATAACAGATAACTTACATTGGTACGAAAGAATTCCTGAGATTTTTTAGTTTCCAACCAATGGAAGAAAGGTTCATCTTGGCCCACTGACGAGCTGTTGTCACATTAATAAAGGGTTGAAGAATTTTTGAGCCTACAGACATGTCAACAAACATCAAAATATAAGAATATAAGATACTTTATATCCTATAAGAACTCTCCTGTGTGATGCAGCTTTCCTCTAATGACAACCAATGGATCCATGGGATCAATAGAGCCTCAGGGGAGCTCAGCGTTAGACAGCTGATGAGATCTCAGAGGATTCGGATCTGTAATAGGATGACCCTTGACCCTGAGCCTCACCACCAGGAAATATTGACGTATCTTTCCATAGCTCCAAACAGGAAGTGAAACACGCCAGGCTGAACGTGCACAAATAAGAAAGGATTGATCTTCTTTGAACAACTGAGCAACAAGGTTATAATAGTTTTGGATTTTTCATTAGTTTTAGTTTTAATTTTTGTTGTCAATTTTTTTTCAAATTCAGTTTGTTTTAATTAGTTTTTAGAGTGAGTTTGCTAGTTTTAATTAGTTTTTATTTTTGTAAAATGCTTAGTTTTAGTTTAGTTTTCGTGTTAGTTTTAATTTTTTGTAATGGGATATTTGTTGGGTTCCAGATTCAATAAGGTCACAATAAATGTTGCCTTTATTTCCTTTGTCTTATCCATCTCAGCCCCAATAAGTTTATTAATTCATAAATCCAGATAGATGAAATAGATTTCATATCAACCAAAAAGGTTTACGTATGAAAAAAGTTGACAAAGACGAAAACTAAGCACATTTTCACTATAATTTTAGTTAGTTTTGTAACCACAAAATACAGTTTCAGTTAGTTATCATTTATAAAAAAAACTCTCATTTTATTTTTATTCCAGTTAACAAAAATGTTTTTTCAATTCTAGTTTTCATTATTTCGTTAGTTTTAGTTGAGTATAATAACCTTGCTGAGCAATTTACTTATTTTGGAATTAACAAAGGATTTGAGTTTTAGAGGACAGGGAGAAGCTTCTTAATGAACTAAAAGGTCATTAACTTCCTCCGAAACACTGAATTTGTTGAATGAACACTATTTAAAACAATAGGCTAATAATCAGAGAAGAAAGTGGCAGAAAAATATGAAAAGAAGGCGTCTTTTAAACTTAATTGAATGAGGAAAAAGAGCTGGACTGAAGGATACTGCAGCATTTTTAACGTCTTTTTTTCTTCACTTAAACAAATAAAACGGCTTCAGTCTGATGAGTAATGTGGCAGCAGGCGGCTGTGATGGTCTCTTGTTCTGTGTAAATATTTTCAGGAGGATCCTGGGAGTCGAAGGGCGGTTTAAAGACGAGATTATTTACTCTGGAGCTTTTAGAGGATTCCCTTCAGATGAGGCCTTCACTGCTGCTGGTGGTTTCAGTTTAGAGCTGAGTAATTGGCAACTCTTCTGATAAGTGGTTTTTAACTCATTATTCCCAAGAAAATTACCAAATGTTGGCCCCAGATTTCCTATGAACCCCAAGCTCTTACATTTATTTATTTATTCATTCTCCTTTCACATTTTTCTCATTGTGGTGTTGTTTTCACCCCAATGTAAAAATTCTGCAGCTTTATGGAATCAGCACAATCATGACAAGAAGTAGGGACAACTCAAACATGTCTTTTGTGCAGAAAAACACAGTAATAATATCATAAATCATAAAAAAAAAAAGAAAAGGCAGGTTGAGTTTCTTAAAAAAATAATTTACAAAAATTGTAATAAACATGAACCTATATAAACACGACATTTTATAAGTGCCCACATGTGTTAAGAAACAAACATATTTAACTATTTACATTATTAGAATGTCTTTTCTACTTTCCTCTCCTCTCCCCTCTGCTCTGTGTAAAAAACCTGCGTTTAAGTCAAAGATTCACTGAATTTTTGTCACCTGACTGTTTGTCATTCATGGCTTCCCAGTTGTGATGAGAAACACAGAATTTAATGTTTTTTTTACAGGATCTGCTTAGTGTAAACAGTTTATTTTTTGGTAAAATGTAAATGAAACATGTAGAATATTTAGTTTGTGATAAAATATCACTATTGGTTATTTTTCCCAACAGAAGCGTTACACGATTCATTCAAGGACTGTCAGAAATAGAGAAAAAAAATCCAACAATAACTTTTATTTTGACAGTTTTTTTGTTCATGATAAATGGTGTGATTTCAGTTTTATAAAAATAGAAAACTCTCAAACCCACATGCAGATTTGGGATCAGAGGGGTAATTGTGCTGTTTTTCTTATTTTTTTTAGTAAATCAATAATTTGGTGTTTTTAAACTGTTGATCAGGCAAAACAAGTTATTTGAAAAACTGCTGCTTCAGTTTAGTTACCTTTAACAAGGAGGTTGTGCTTTACATTAATCATTTTTCGGTTTTGTTGATATTGCAAGGTTTTGCATTTGTGCTGCATTCATGTGCTGTGGGAATAAATGAAAATGTTCATTCCAGACTAGAAAAAACTCCACGTAAACCCCCTTAAGTCTGAACGTTAACATTGCGAGAAAGTTTGCTCTCTCTGATCACTCTTCTAGTTTCAGATGTTTCTGCAGTGATTAATACATAATTAATACAAACGGAGGGAAGAAGACAAACATAAACACAGATTTAAAATATTTGGAGATAAATTTCAGCTCAATTCCTGTCTTTCCAACCTCGCACACTGAATTTTTTATTTATTTTCTTGAACATCCTCTGTGTCTGTTACTTTTTTACACACACACACACACACACACACACACACACTGGTTTCCTCTCTCTTATATATATTTAAAAATAGTACATAAAGTACAAAAAGTTTAAAGAGAAAAAACAGCCATAAATCACTTAAAAACATGAGCTGTATCATACTTGAGAGACCAGAAAAAATTTAATTATTTACTTTACTTTTTTTTTAACTTTAAAACATACCTGAAGATGTTTTTTATTTAGTTTTTAGCAGCATTTCTTGGATATTTTTCAGATTTTTTTTCTATGCTATTTTTCTAATAATTTCCTTAGATGTTTTATAGATTTTCTCTTAAAAGTTTAGCAATTTATTTTAAGATATTGATTTTGTAATGGGGTATTTGTTGAGTGGGAGATTAAAAGAGGTCACAGAAAATTTTGCATTTATTTCCTTTGCCTTATCCATCTTCATTATGTATGAAAAAAGTTGACAAAGACGAAAACGAAAGACATTTTCATTATAATTTAACTAGTTTTGTAACCACACAATACAGTTTTGGTTAATTATTATTATCATGTAACTTTTAACCCTTAAAACAAAGCCTGAAATCTCAAAAAAGCCTTTAAAGAAGTGAGGACCGGCCGAAATGTCCTCACTCTGTTGGTTCAAAACGTGTTCCGGTCCTCACTATGTAGGAAGTACAAGAACACACACACACACACACACACACACACACACTTTTCCTCTGTGTTTATATTGTCCTGCTCACAGTCAGCCATCAGCATCAAGAGCCGCCTCGAGATCCTCCATCAATCTTCTCTGTGCTCTTCGTGTGTGTGTGTGTGTGTGTGTGTGTGTGTGTGTGTGTGTGTGTGTGTGTGTGACTCTCTAACTCCATCTCCTTCTTTGGCGAAGCGTCTCGCTGCTCCTTCCTGTCGTCCTCTTTGTCTCTGCTGTCTGTTCTTCAGGCTCTTTGTCTTTTTCCCGCCTCCACATTTTATTTTAAATGTCTCTTGCCGGTTATTAAATATTCCTCCCTCACCAACCTTGTGCTGCTGATAGATATGAATCATAGTTATAGCTGTTTTAAATATAAAAAAAAACCCTTTTCAAACCGGCAGTTGACAGTGTGGGAGAGAGATCAAACAAGTGTCACTTTGTCTGAAAATCCTTGACTGAAAGATTTTATCAATCAGAAAACCTGCAGCTCTCTGATGGTTTTAATCATTTATTTACCTTTTTATAATCCGTGTCAAGTGTTTCATGCAGTTTATTTTGTAGTATCAAGTATCAGATATATGGCAAGGGATCTTCCCCAAAGAAAATATTAAATTTTCCCATTGATATTTTGTGATTCCTCTATTTACTTATGTATTAATGTTCATTATTGTTTTGTGTTTTATGTCTGCTGCTTTTCTTGGCAAGGCCCTCTTGTAAAAGAGATTCTTAAGACTTTTCCTGGTTGAAATAATTTTAAAATAATCATAAAAATATGCATTTTACAGTATTTTGGATATGTTGCCATTATGTGTGCGCAAAAAGTTGGAAAAAAAAACTTAAAGACAAAACTTTCTGAAGACGTCAACTGCAGAAAAACTAAAACCATTAGATCTGTGTAATTTAGTCAGTTTTGGTGCTTTTAACAATGATTTTTAAATTAATATTGCTTAGTTGGAGCTGAAAATGGCTTTGGTGCTGCTCTTCAGCCTTATTATAGTCAGGAAAATCTTGCTTTCATACTCAAAATTCTGCATTTCTGATTTGTTTCTGGATACCGTATTTCCTCAATTTAAAGCCGGGCCCCTATTAATGACCTGCCTCATTTAGTAACCAGGTGCAAAAACAATTTTTAGTAAATAAAAGCCGGCCTCTTTTACAAGCCGGGTGTCTTACCGGTGTTATGTCAAAGTCTGTTCCCCCGTCGATATGTGTCCCCCTTACCTTAACCTGCACCAACCTGACCCCTGACCCCAACCAGTCCTCCTTTAAGTTGTTAACATGAGCCCAAGTTTACCTGAACCCCAAACAGTTCTCTCTACAAGGCCTAACCTTAAACTGAAATCCTAACTCCAACGCTACGGAGAACACCATTCAGGAAACATAATTTGACGGTAACAGATTTCAACACAACACCTGTATTTTGAAGTTTGGCCACACGAGTTAGTACTGTAGGTAAATATGGTTGTTTCTCCCGCTGTCCTAGTCATTCTCTGTAAAGTCGAGCCGTTTACGCACGTTCTTCTGGGCTTTTTAGTAGTTTAGACATTTTAAATCCTGCTTAAAATGAACATTCAGCGTGCTCTTCATTGTTTGTTTACATCCCAGTACTTCCAATATGGCCGACATCCGGCCATATGGCTACAATACGCTGTGTAAAACACTCTAAAAAGTGCTGCTCAGAGCTGCTCTGATTTTCTTTTTTTAATAAAAGCCTCCTTCAAATAATAGCCTGCCCCTATTATTAGCCGGGTCCCAAACTGATGTTTTATTAATAGAAACCCCGGCTACTATTTGAGGGAATACGGTACACATTGTTTGCTGTCTAACTGTTAATAAGTTTTGTTTGTTTTGTTAATAAATGTGTCTTTTTTTGTTTAAATTGAGATTTGTTATCATTGTGTCATTTTTATCATGTAAATGGAGGGAGAAAAGCCGATATCGGCTTCAAGAATCGGCCCAAAAAAATCGGGGATCAGTTAAGACTGATGTCAAAACAATCGGTATCGGCATTAAAAAACCAACCTGGTCTCACAGAAATCCGTGGAATTGCCACAGAATCGCTCAAATTTCCGTGAAACTGACACGGATTTCGCTACAATGCAAGTTAATGACTATTTTTCTGGCGAGATCTTCACCACAAAGTGATTATGAACATTCACTGAGTGAATATTTGGAAAATAAAACATATATTTCTCGCTAGAAATGTGATCAAAATCCATTTTTATGCAGAAACAAAGTCAAAATATAAATTTTTTCACTAAAAATGAGAGAACTGTCCGCCATGTTTTTTGTTCTGACCGCCGGGACCTTGAAAGTCACGTGACTTGGAACAAACCAATAGCCACGGGATATGACTGTCATTAACTTGCATTGTAGCGAAATCTGTGTCAGTTTCACGGAAATTTGAGCGATTCCGTGGCTATTCCATGGATTTTGAGTTAAGCGAAATCCTATTTCACGGATTTCTGTGAGACCAGGTTGTAAAAAACCCGTATCGACCACTAGTTTCTGGATATTTCAGTTTTCTCTGAGTGTTTCTGTCTCTCAGCAGCTCTTCTGGTCGGAGGGTTTGGTCTCTGTGCAGCTGCTGAGCTGCAGCCAAGTGGCTTTTGGTCGGCTTTTATTGGGCCGTTGGATTAGTGCGAGCGGTCACCAGTGATCTGGTTGTGGTCACAATGATTCAGAGCAGGTTTGACACAGCTAATGTAAGTGAACTGTACTGCAGCGATGCCAGCAGCAGTTTGGTTAACGCTGCTCTGTACTGCGGCTTTATCCTCTTTACTAATCCGCAGAATCTGATGGAGCGATCTCTGCTCGCCACCTTCCTGAATACCTGGCCGGGACGCCGGGGGAGCGAGACGTTTGGCAGGGCGAGAATATATTATTACATCCAACCAGAGTCCAAAATTACCTTTGAGGTGAACCTTCCAACAGCAGAACAAGATGGTGAACATATTTTAACGCCTCCACCACCAACATGTATTTAGTAAACTAAAATTAAGATGAGAGAGCTAATAAAGACCCCTCCCATCATGTTGAGACATATAAAGAATCTAAGAATATAAAAACATATCCGGTTATTGTTGCTGCACAATATGTTTGTTACTCCACCTTGATATCGTCCTTTCTAGAAATTTTACTGTATTTTTTCTGTATTTTTAAAATTATAATAATATATTTTAATAATAATAATATTTCATATAACAGTTACGAACAACAACTTCAAGATTTAAAAAACTTGAATGTCTTTTTCAATTATTTTTAATAAAAAAACAAGTATTTACAACCTTATTTATAATGTATTCATTTGATAATAATAATAAAAAATAAATTTTAAAAAATTATATATATATATATATATATATATATATATTCTTTTTTTAAATGTATTTTTCTGTCTTTTACACTTGAGTTACATGATGGTTATTAGCCTGTACTGTGTTAAAATATTTTAGAAAAAAGTATAAATATTTCTAAAAATAAAAGAAACAAAATACAACTTCAAGGTAAAATTAAAAAAAGATAGTATTAAATTGTATATAAAAGTTGCATAGTGAATAAATAAAGGAGAATAATTTAAAGATACTGCGCATACTTTATACACTACAATAATTTTTAGACAACGAGACAAGAAGAGCAGATTTTTAGGGTTAAACTTGCGCATCATTCGTCTTTTCACGCTTTTATTTTGGCGGGGTCCCACCTGCTGCGTGCCGCCTCATGGGAACGATGTAAACTTTCACCCAAATCTCTCTCAGCAAAAGGTTTGTTGAGGATATGATGCTGCTGCTTTGTGCAGACTGGTTAAAAAAGACTTTTTCTTGCTTTCAATGTGTGAAATCAAAATCTAAATGTTAGTAGCTATACTTTAATGCAGATTAGTCTGAGAATTGATGAGCACAAAGCTTCCAGCCACATGTTAAGTTTAATATTCTTGCTGTTTTCTTTGTACCCATCATGCCGTATTCAGCTGCTGTTTGGAGAGCTTGCCATCGTGGTGCTTTGAGATTTATCTTCTGCACATCGTTCTGTTTACATTCTCCTGGAAGTCAAAGCTTGAAGATGAATGATAAACATTGGAGGCTGCAGCTGTGCAGCTGAAGAATGTTTGAGCCGTGGTGGCGGTTTGCAGTCAGTCGAGGCTCATAGAGTCAAATTATCCGCAAATTAAAAGGCGATTTGTTGGAGTGCTGGCAGGTGCTCAGGTGAGGCCTGTTGTTGGAGCGTGATACCTGGTTTTTGGCTGCGAAATGAAACATTTTCCGGAGATAAAACCGGCTCAGAGGACTCCAGCTCCCATCTCTCCATCTGTCTGTAACCTGAGAGCAGCTGTGCCGCCGCAGCGCTGAGCGCTGGTGGAGTCAGACAGGCGGCTCGCAGCGGGCAGGGGCCCAGTGGCGAGTGGAGGGGGGGTTCAGGGGCCACAGAGGGCTGAAGGACCGGACTTCCTCCTGAACCACAGAGAGGGAGAGTAGGAGCTAAAGACTGATGGTGAGGGCAGGTCAGGGCTGAGAGTCTTGGATTTAACTCTATGGAGTCTGGGGCTGTTTTGTCCATTTTTGAGTCCTTTTCATCCTGCCTGTATACAACACTCAAAAAATGTTAAAATGTCATGTTGGTATGTTTTTGACCCAAAAATAATTGTTTTTTTTATTCTGACTTAGTGGATCAACATTTTGAACAAAAAAGAAACAAAGAAAAAACAACATAAATGTGATCTTGTGATTGTGTGTGATCCTGTCATCCAACTCTGGTTTGGTCATTTTGTGTCTTTGCAAGTCATGTTGTGCCTTTTGTTGTGACATTTTTAGTTATTTTGTGTCTTTTTTTGGTCATTCTGTGCCTTTTTTAAGTCATTTTTTGTCTTTTTTAAGTCATTTTGTGTCTTTTTTTTGGCCACTCACTTTATAGTATATCAAATATTTTTCAAGATTCATACATCACATATTATTTGCGTTTTTTTACTTTAATATGACAGTGTTTGGCAACTTTGACTGACAGATTTTTTACCTTTTTTTTTTCTTTTCTTTTTTTTTTACATTCAATTTAAAGTTTTACTGTAAAAAAACCTGAAAGTTGCCTGATTTCTACATTAAGCAATATTGTAGTACTTTTACATAGAATTCACTGTAATTAAACATCAAAGACCATTAAGCAATTGAATAATGCTGTAAAAAAGATTTTTTATTAATGTCCCATTACATTCATTTACAGATTTTACTGTCCATTTAATGGTTAATATTTGTAATAAAAGTAACATCTTTTTTTAAAAATATATGGCATTTTTTCCCCCACTTGACATAGAAAAAACAAGCCTGTGAAATGATAGAGTACATTTCTGGAAAATATTTTATTTTTATTTTTTTTACAGTGTAGAGTAGGATCACAGTTAAAGCCGAATCATAACCATAAATATGTGCTCGCTCTCTCATTATCTGTTGTTTGATGTCAGCGGACACATTTACTGCAGCTGTTTAGGACGTGAAGCTTTCTGTGAACGAGCCTGCAGCGATCTTATAAAGTGCAGAAACTGAAATATTATTTGACTCGGTTTATGTTGCTCTGCCACATATTTGTGTATAAGTTTACTTCGGTTCTAGTTCAGTGTTTCCCAACATTTTTGCTCCTTAAAGCCCTGAAAACACATTTTCTTCATCACCTCCTTACAACAGAAAACGGGGCATTACATCAACTTACATCTCTCGTTTTTGTTAAATTTAATACGTATCTGTTGCTTATGCTTAGTCACGATTATTAAAACACTGAAAACAAGTTTTAAGGGGCTTTAAAACGCAGCAGCTTCTTCTTGACATTCATCAAATCTTATGATTTGAAGGATTTTTTGACTCCTAGAGGGATAAAAAAAACACCTTATATTTCAGAAGAAAAGGCAAGTTCAGAAAATAACACAATTTATAGTGACGGAGACATGTTTTTTCCTCTATTTCTTTAATCATCTCACACTTGTTGAGCCTTTTTAGTACTGTTTGTTGATGCAGGACTACTGTATAAAGCAATATTTTACACAAGTATGTGAACTGTTTAAGCGTACAACATTCCAGCTTAACCCTTTGGAGTTTGGGGCTATTTTGTCGGTTGTTTTTGACGTGATGGTATCATTGTTTTCAGCACAACCTCACCTATATGACCTGAATATTATTTTTTTCATTTTGACTTACTGGATCAACATTTTGAACACAAAAAAACAAAAAATTTTTATTCAAAAAACACATAAAAACACACAAAAAACACACAAAAACACACAAAAACACACTAAAAACATACTTTTTTTAAAAACAAAAAACACAAAAAATACAAAGAACACACACAAAAACACACATAAAAACACATGAAAACACACACAAAAAACACAAAGAAACACACAAAAGATTGCATTTAAAGATTGCATTAAAACAAACAGATTGCATTAGAAATGCTGAATGCACACTGCAAAAAAAGTAAAATCATGTTACTACACTTGGTCAAGGTGTTTTTTACCTTTGCTGAAAAAGAGTTGATGCATTAAAATGGACATGGAAACTTCTGGAAAAGCCAAAACTTTAGAGTTCAGCTGACAGCAGGGCTCCATGCTGCAAAGTTTTTACGTTGTGACTTCATGAAGAAGTCATGCTCCGGCGCTTTTGTGGACTCCAAAAGGGTTAATGTAGTGATACTAATTTTAAGATTCAAATAGGATCCAAACAGGGTCTGAACAGAGTAAAAATTTTTACGTTTTTTATTTGTATATTGAACAAGTTGAGTAATGTTTTATTCCCTCCTCTTTGTCTGCAGGCTCAGAGGAAGGAGGTGTTTCTCCAGGAGCGATACGGCCACTACAGCCTGACCGACCCCTTCCTGGCGCTGCAGAGGGACTTTGAGCGCGGGGTCCCCGGGGGAGACAAGGAGCGGCGGCCCCTGGGCTCCAGCCCCATCTCCGTCCTGGAGGCCGTCATGGCCCACTGCAGGAAGATGCAGGAACGCATGTCGGCCCAGCTGGCCGCCGCCGAGAGCCGCCAGAAGAGGGTAAGACTCAGAGTTCAGACTGGATCAGTTGGTGTTGAAGCTCGACACAAAAAAACATATTGTATGGTATTTTATCATTCTGATTGTTTGCCTTGTGATGGAGTTGCTGCACATTATTGTCATCATGATTCATTTATGTCATTTTCACATATAAGAAATCTGGTGTTATGACTCTGCAACATGAGTCGTGTTTCCATTAAATTCTAATCGAATTTTGAAGCAAAATTTTGAAATGTTGCATTAAATAAAATGTGAATTAGGGAAGTTTCCATTAGAGCAAATATACAAAGCTGCAGTAACGTACTTTTGGTCAGAGCCTTTTTTGATGCAGATCTTCAAAATGCACAAAGAAATTTGTTGATTGTTGCTGATTTTTCATGCTTTATGTAAGCAAGCATCTTTCGTCCGTTGGACAGATTCTGTGATGGAAAAAGCTGATGCTTTTTAGAAGGAAGTCGCTGACTTAAATGTATTGTAGGTGGAGTTTTTGATCCGCTGTGTGATTTAATCCATTAGTCACCATTCTGTTGCTTAATGATTTGAAAAATTGGTTGTTTTTGTGTGTGTTATTTGAATAACAGCCTTTACTTCATCATTAGACCTGCTGTCGATTCTCAAACCCAGAATGCTTTGTGTTTTGGTTGGTTCAGACTTTGTTCTCACCTGCAGAGCTTGAACTCTGGTGCACTTTGAAGAGAACCCAGACCTCCAGTTCTTAGCGGACCAGAGTTCGGTTCTTTGGTCTGCAGCAGAGTTCATTTGAGCGTTCACACCAGCAAAAACCAAACAGACTATCAGACAAAATGCACCAGAAACAGACATTTATGAAGGAATGTGAACCATTGACATGCAGCACACATTTTGTATTTTATGTTTTACTGCAGAGCCACAACTCAGCTGTTATCAATAAGTAATAAATTATAAACATGAAAAAAGAAAAGCCACACTTGTAAATTTTACTCTCCGTTCCCTGGCTAGTATATCAGATTTTCTCTGGATTCAAACAGGACATCATGTCTCTAATCCAGTGTGAGTGGGAGGGAGGAACAGAGCCTGAATATTAATTTCTTCAGGCGTATAAAGATGCAGATGTTCTCTGACTACCTCCAGACTCTTCCATATTCTACTTGTCAACATTAATCCCACCCAGGCTCGTGTTAAGTGCAGGATGCTGGCAGCAACTCAGTCATCAGCTTTTGTTAAGTTTCTACCTGCTGACTGCACAGGGAATCACCAGAATAAATCAGATAATTTCCCTGTGGAGCAGCATGTGAACACCAGCTGCAGTGGGAGTCTCCAACGTCTTCTACAAAAAGACTCGTTTGTGACCCTTTGTTTGTGGAAGTTCAGTTTAATTGCCGTGAGTCAGATTTAACAGCGGTAAATAAAAGGACGTCGGCATATGTGGAGGGAGAGATTTCTTCTCTTTGACCACAGATTGTGTTTATTTACGCAAAATCCCTGTGGCTGAAATCCTCCGGAGGAAGAAAACTGCCTGCCTGTGTGTCTGTGTGTGTTAACCAGCTACCGTTCAAGGTCCGTTTTTGGAGAATTGTTGGTTGTGTTTAGGGGGAGATAGCAGGTCAACAATAAATGCCACATAGAAGTGGCGGGCATCATCTGAAAGCTGTGAACCTGAAGATTAATTTGAGATGCAGCTCAGCACTGTGTGTCAAGTTGTTGCAGCAATTTTGGGGTTGATACCATTTGGTACACACATTTGGTGCTGAATTATGCAATTTTATTCATAGGTCAAGACTCAAGAAATGCCCTCACTGCAAAGAACTGGCGACTACTGATGACTAACATCTTCCAACATGAAGGAAACTGGGCTGGTTGAATCCACAAGAGTCTCAGCTTTCCACTGATACCCACTTTCTGTAATTTAAAGCCTGTTTAGAGATGTCAGTATTAGTGGTGTGCCATATGAGCGGCTGTGGCTCAGTTGGTAGAGCGTTCATCCTCTGATTGGATGATTGGTGGTTCGATCTCTGACCAGCCTACATGTCGAAGTATCCTTGAGCAAGATACTGAACCCCAAATTGCTCCCGATGCTGCGTTCATCGGTGTGTGAATGAATTCCCAATGGTGGCAGGTGGCACCATTTAGTGTAGCCTCTGCCACCAGTATGAATGTGTGTGTGAACGGGTGAATGAGAGCAGTCTGTAGTGTAAAGAGCTTTGAGTGGTCGCAAAGCGACTAGAAAAGCGCTATATAAGTGCAGGTCCATATTTTATCATTCACGATTATACCGGTAACATCCCTACTTCTTTTTTTTAAAGATATTTTTGGCCATTTTCAAGACTTTATTGATAGTGAGAGACAGAGTGAAGGGGGGAGACAGAGGGGAAGACATGCGGGAAAGAGCTCCGAATCGGATTCGAACCCGGCCGCCCGCTCACGAGGACGATGCCTCTATGACAGTGGTCCTCAACCTTTTTTGAGTCGCGATTTGAGCCTAACTTTGCAGCGTTTTTTCGACAACTTCACATATCAGTATATCCAGTTTATATAGTATATTTGTATTGGGGAAGATGAGAATAACAGTGTGTGTTTGTGAGCTTAATACCTATTTTCTGGTGTGTCATTTCTATTTTTGATGGTTGACTGTGTGTGTATGAGTGTGTGTTTGTCCCAGGTCTCTTCAGGATTATGTGGCCCTGATTAACTGGGCAGCCAGATGTCTGCTGTGGCCCACTTCTCTGTGTGTGTGTGTGTGTGTGTGTGTGTGTGTGTGTGTGTGTGTGTGTGTGTGTGTGTGTGTGTGTTGAGTTGTATGGATGTGTGAAAGTGTTTGGATGATACGCTGGCAGAATAAATGTGGGTGAGTAATAAAGAAAATACGGTGTGAATGTGTTTGTGTGTGTGTGTGTGTGTGTGTGTGTGTCCTGTCCATGAACCCTGTGACAATAACAAAGATGATCTAGTTTAAATGGAAACTTTAGGCACACACAGATGAAGAGGAGGAGGAGGAGGTATGAGAGAAGGAAGGGAGAGGTAGGAAGTGGTGTGTTTTGACAAAAAAGCTGGTGAAGCAGATTTTGGGACTGTGGTTTTGTGTGTGTGTGTGTGTGTGTGTGTGTGTGTGTGTGTGTGTGTGTGTGTGTGTGTGTGTGAGTGTGAGTGTGAGTGTTTGGTTCCATCCATCACTTATCAATGTACAAGATCTCAGTTTTAATTCAGTGAGTTTTGGCCTCATTGTGACATCTTATCACAGAACTTTCACTTGTGCTCAGTGCAGATATTTCATGTTTTTGATTCTGTAATCAGAGCAAGAACAAACCCTGATTCCAAAAAGTTGGGACTGTGTAAAACTCAAACACAAAGCATCAAATTCTGAAAGAGCAGAACAGTTTGAGCATTAGATATCTTGTCTTTCAATCTTTATTTATAAAGCCCTTTTCAAAAATATAAGTTACAAAGTGTTTTACGAGCAGTAAATACAACAGACTTAAGAAAAGTCATAAAATCACCTGGTTTTAAAAGGAAACAGAAAGAAAATGCTATAAAGTACAATATATGACCATTAAAGAGAAGAAACCATGATTTAAAGATTGTGACAAAACTGTAAAATGTAAACAAAAACAGAAAGCGTCAAATTCTGAATGGCTATATATATTTACAAAAAAAATAAGTTTCCCAGTTTGAGCATGAGAAGTCTCATGTTTCAACCTTTATTTATGATCTGTTTTCAAAATTCAGGTGTTTTACAAGTCATAAATAAAACAGACAAGTCATAAAATTTACTGGTTTTAAAAGAAAACACTTAAAAAAACAATATAAAGTTCAATATATAATAAATACAGCGAAGAAAACATGAAAACATGCACCAATATTAAATGTTTTTCATACTGTAATCTGGGCAAAAAACAAAAAAGTGCCAAAAAAGTTGGGACTCTGTAAAACGTAAACAAGAACAGAAAAGCATCTAATTCTAAATGAATTTAAATATTTACAAAAAAAAAAAAAGTTTCCCAGTTAGATCATTAGACGTCTTGTCTTTTAATCTTTATTTATGATCACTTTTCAAGAAAGAGACATTCGAGTCATAAAATCACCCGGTTTTAAAAGAAAACCGATACAAACTAATATAAAGTGAAATCCATAACCAATACAGAGAAAAATAGGAAATGAAAAACAGTAAAAAGGTTGTTAAAACTCACATATAAACAGGAAAGGCTCTCAGATAACAGTATTTATTAAGAAGGGACTTAAAGGAGATCACAGCCGACAATATTTGTTATAAGTGTGTTTATTGCATCAGATCAATCTAAACAGTTTAAAGATGCTTCGCAGGATTTTCTTAATAAACAATATAGAGACTCCTGCAGAAGTAATCCCTGTTAGTGTGTCTGTGTCTGCAGAGATCTGCCTTCCACCTGTATTTTCAGTTGTTATGTGGCTGTTCGGGACATTTCTGGGCGTCAATGATAAAAGCTGCCACATCGCTGGAAAAACACAACTATTGGGAAGCAAAACACCAAGAGGACAAAGTTAGCTTGTTATAAATATGATAAGATAGGAAAATAAGATTCCTGTACAGTGCTGTGTTTGTATAGAGAAGACACTAAGCCACATGTTACATCTTTTATGTTTGTCTTTGTGGCGGCTGAATGGAGGCATGACGTTTACCAAAGCCACGGGATCTAATTTAATCCTGTCCACCAACTGTTTTCCTGTCAAAGATTGATCACAGCTCGCACTGTAATGACGACACAATGGGAAAATGTCTTCTTCTCTTTTTGATCGGCAAACAAAAGCCAGTGATGATAGAGAAATATGAGTCAGGGGGGACATTTATACATAAATAGATAGATAGACAGGCATACTCTATTAACACGTAACATGTAAAATCTTTCATTTGTAATAAAAAATAAAATAAAAAACTGTCAGGAAAACGCTATAGGTTTATACTATATATGCATAATTAGGATAATCGGAATAATAGGAAAATGAGTGAAAATTAATCAGAATAATAGAACAAATTGTGCACAATAATCAGAATAATAGGAAAATCTGTAAAAAATAATCAGAATACTAAGAAAATGGGCGGAAAATAATCAGAATAATAGGAAAATGAGTGAAAAATAATCAGAATAATAAGAAAATGGGCGAAAAATAATCAGAATAATAGGAAAATTTGTGAAAATAATCAGAATGATAGGAAAATGAGTGAAAAATAATCAGAATAATAGGAAGATTAGTGAAAAATAATCAGAATAATAGGAAAATGAGTGAAAAATTATCAGAATAATAGAAAAATGAGTGAAAAATTATCAGAATAATAGGAAAATGAGTGAAAAATTATCAGAATAATAGAAAAATGAGTGAAAAATAATCAGAATAATAGGAAAATTAGTGAAAAATAATCAGAATGATAGGAAAATGAGTGAAAATAATCAGAATGATAGGAAAATGAGTGAAAAATAATCAGAATAATAGAAAAATTAGTGAAAAATAATCAGAATGATAGAAAAATTTGTGAAAAATAATCAGAATAATAGCAAAATTTGTGCAAATATCTGTGAAAGTCCTGTCTTCAGAAGCTTATTTTTTCCTCTTTCTCACCAGCATTTTAAAGCTTAATATTACTAAGGAGTTCACGATTTAAAACATATAATTTTCATTTTCAAATTGTTTTTTCCACAAGCCTGTATATTCTTGGAAATGTCCTGAAATGCACTGACCCTTTGCAGCTCTATGCAGGGCAGAAATCAGCTGTTTTAGTTCCATTCCTTCTCTATAATCGCTGTTTAGAAACATAACAACACAAGTTTTGTTTTAGATAGATAGACAGACAGACAGACAGACAGACAGACAGACAGACAGACAGACAGACAGACAGACAGACAGACAGACAGATAGATAGATAGATTGATTGATTATTCCACTAGGGGACATTTTTATCTAAAATTTTAACACAAAATCTTTTATCTAGACTAAAAAAACAAAAAAAATCACCATATGTTTATACAAAATATAAATAATTAGGATAATCACAATAATAGGTTTGATTATTAGTGCAAATGTCAGTGAAAGTTTTAAGTTAAGTTGATATTACTGAGAAAGTGAAGTATAAAGGAAAAGGGCTTTTTCTTTTTTTTTTTTTTTAAAACCCAGACTTCACCTTAAAAAATGAGCCGCTTTGGTTCCATTCCTTCTCTATAACGGCTGTTTAGAAACATAACAACACAAGACGACTCTAACCTTGAGAAGTTTTGTTTTATTTGACCCTGAAAATATGTGCAGAATGAGCGTGAGCCGCCACAAAACCCCGGTCTGCAGCACAGAATGAGTCACCGAGTCACCACTGATTGCACAGTTGTACCTAACTTGTCAACAACAGCAGGATAAGTGTTGTTTTTGGAGCCTGTGATGCAACAACAAACCCAGAACACGCTGGGTGGACTCTGAGGGATCTTCTGGTTGCCGGGTAGAGAGAATCTCACCCGGATTGTCCGTGCTATCTTTATCCCCTCCATCCATTCCCACTCTTGTCGTTCTCCTGTGAGTAAGCTGTTGAATTATCCATGAGGTCTTAGGCAAGCTGGAGGCAGGCATACGTAACACACTGTGAATGGGCATAATGAAGACACCCCCACTCCCTTCTGTCCTGCATGAATCAGTCATGAAGTTGGAGGAAGCCCGCTCCACATTTCCTCCTCGCGGTGACAGTGACGACACACTGTATTTGTCAGGTTTTTGAGGGTAAACATGCTGCCAAAGTGTTGCGAGGCTCAATTTGCTAGCAAGGTCACGGCCGCCGGAGCTGAAATTCCTTTTTCTTTAAATAGTCCTTCTCCTTCCGTTCCTTCTCCTTCTTCTCCTCCTCCTCCTCTCATCCCTTATTCTCCGCAGTAAGCCGCTTTATTCCGCCAGCTGAGCCGTCGCTGCTGCAGCTTTTCAGGTGTAAGCGTGGACCTTTTAAGGGAGAGATTCTGCTTCTAAGCTTTATTTAAATAGTTCATTAAGCAGTCGGGGGTCTCGAGCGAGCACCGGTGCTACCTGAGGTGCTTTTCAAGGTATTGCTGCACAAAATATCGTAAATATTTCAGTCTGTAGAGCCTCTGCTTATGTACGACAAGTACAGTATGAGCAAAGATTTTGCTGTAGTCAATCACTTCATTATGATGCATTAAATCGTCTAAATCAGGGGTCTCAAACTCAAATTACCTGGGGGCCGCTGGAGGCAGTATCAAAATGACCAAAAAAAGACACAAAATTACTAAAAAAAAGACACAAAATGACAGAAAAAAAATGAAATTACTTAGAAAAAGACACAAAATGACAGAAAAAAAATGAAATTACTTAGAAAAAGACACAAAATGACAAAAAAAGACACAAAATAACTAAAAAAAGACACAAAATGACAGAAAAAACTAAATTACTTCAAAAAGACACAAAATTACTATAAAAAAAAGACACAAAATGACCAAAAAAAGACACAAAATGACTGAAAAAACACTAAATTACTTTAAAAAAGACACAAAATGATCAAAAAAAGACACCAAATGACTCCAAAAATACCCCAAATTACAAAAAAAGACAATATAATTTTTTTAAAAGACACAAAATTACCAAAAAAAAAAAAAAGGACACAAAATTACATTACATAACATTTCCACCTCTTCCGGTAACAACAACACGGCAGATAATAAACGCTCCAGTAGAAGCTGCCTTTCTTTTTGTTAACGTCGTCATAGAAACAAGTGAAACAAAGCTCCAGCTGGAGCAATAAAGGGACCTTCCACACACAACATGGTAAAGTGCCATTCATATAAAACTCACATTAAACTTTCATATCAAGGTGGGGGCCACAAAATATCCTCATGAGGGCCGCAATTGGCTATTTCCTTTTGGTATAATTTCACCTAAAAATACAAGTGAGATCACTAATATTTAGCATAAGAAAGTCGACCAGTTCTATAAAGTCTGGCAGGAATATCTGGACTGTCTTGGACCTGACTCTTCCTCCAAGCTCTCTCCTGGATCTGGACTTTTGTGACTCGCAAATTTCTGTCAAATTATCATTAGCTGTATTGTTTGCATGTTTCTGAATACAGTTTACACGTCTTTTCTTCTAAAACACAGAGAATATGCTCACAGGAGAGCTTTGTCTGGCTCCAACTCTGCAGCCAAACTTTTCACTTTCTGCAAGAGCTGATCCTCTTTGCTGGATTACTTTGCAGAGTTGTGCTAAGTTAGCAGTTTACTTTATCTAAGAGTTTTGTGAAGCGTTGTAAAATCCTGCCTTATAGAAAATAAAGAGTCGGATGTTTCCATGCTGGTGGACAGCTGACAGTCTGAACGGGTCTAATGGAGAGCCTTGCTTTTTAAAAGAAACAGTCTGAAGCTTGTAAGTTTGCTATTTCAGATCGCTGTCCTGGATTCAGGAGCAGAGATACATTCCTCCGTCTGTAGTTACACCTTGGAGGAAGTTGTGTAGCTGTTTTTAGATGACTTGTTATACTTGGAAGCGTATGTGAGGCAGATGCTGAGAAGAGTCTTCCTGCACTTTGCTGATTTAAATAAAAGTGATTTTAGGGAGTGCCATGGTTAGTTTGCCTTCTGACTCTCTTTTAAACGTGTCTATAGCTGTTAGAAAAGGCCACACTAGAAGGTGGAAAGCTGCACACTTTCAGGTGGTTTCTCCCGGAAGACAATCGCTCTTGTTTTGTGCACAAAGTGACAGAAATAGTTGAGATTGAAAAGGAGGAGCAAGAGACAACCCAGTAGGGGTGCACCGATCGATCGGTTCGATCGGCACCAAATGTGAGTTTAAATGAGCGTGGAGCTAACATACACAACCCCGTTATCATAACACAGGTTGGAAAAATGGAAGAAGATAACTTCTTCTACGCTTCATTATAAGATGAAGTGCATTTTGAATAGCCTGCATTTATTAATTAATATTACAGTTTTTGATTTTACATTTTACAAAGGAAATGTTTATTTACACGTCTTTATTGTGTGGGGGAAAAATGTAATTGTGTATCAGACCACCATTACATTTTTCATCTCGCCCTGAATCTCCCCATTGTGGGACTAATGAGGGAATCTTAATCTTAAGAGCTTTTGCAAGCATTTTAGGAGATTTTGGGAATTTTCTCTGATGCACAAACACTATTTATGAGTCCAGACCTGTGGCAGGAATCATGTGCATGTGCAATTGATTTGAAGTTTAAAAATCCTACAAAATGACACATTTGAAAGTAAAAAAAAGTTACAATAAGAATATTAAAATGTAAAAATGTTCTGTTTATTGAGCTTAAAATCAGTTGATTGAGGCTATACAATGACTGACATCATCAAGGCTTGTAGATTTAGGTTTAGGTAGGTTTGCTTATACATTATTTTTCAAATAAAATGAGTCCCGTCTCTAGACTCACATGCATATTACAGGTGTATTTCAATAAATAAAAATATCATAGAAGTAAATAAAAGTTTATTTATTTATTCATAAAAGTTTATTTATGTCAATAATTCAATTCAAAAAGTGGAAATAACACATTATATAGATCCATTACACACAGAATGAAGCATTTCACGTCTTCATTTATTTAATTTCTTCTAATTATAATGATTATGTCTTGAATTAATGAATATTCCAAAAGACCAATTTTAAAATGTTTATTATGGAAATGTTGGCCTCTGAAAAATATATCCATCTTTTCCATCATATTCTAATGTATTGAGATGCACCTGTATTGCTGATAATGTTAAATAAGCAGTTTTGGCACAGCAAAAAAAGTAAAACCATGGAAACAAGGCAGGATCCGTGTTCTAAAACTGGTCGGTGAGTTGTCCATCGCTGCAGATTGACAGTTGCACTCGGATCAAGGGCGCAGCGAGCACTAAGTGCAAGGCCCCAGAAAGTGGCCAAGGGTTACTATAAACTCACAACCAAATAACCATAACCTGCTGTGTGGCTGCCTCACATAATTTAACTTCTCACACTCAGTGACTCATGCAGCTTGGAGGGAATTAATTCCTTCAGACGTTACGACTAAAACAGATTTATAAAAGTTGGACTTAAACAGATTTTCCTGGTGAAAAACTGGCAAAAACCGGATAACAGAAGCCTCTTATTGCCATACATGTTTTAAACTTGTCTAATCCTGCCTGGTTTCAGTCCGTGCTGCCCGGTGTGTCGCTGCCTTCACAGCATCCTAAATTTGTTCTTAAGTGGCATTAGGCTGACTTACAACAGACATAATCCTCACCCAATTAGCAGCTAGTCGTAGCACCTCCTTTTGAGTAACGACTGGCGCTCCCTCGGCACTTATAATACACTCCCCGCTCCTCCTCGGCATCAGCTGGTGGTGATATGTGCTCCCTGATGGTTTGGAACAGGAGACGTGGAGGAGGACACCAGGGAAGGAGGAGGGGGGGGGGGGGGGGGGGGGGGGGTCTCGTTTGGGACAGGGGCTGGCGGGTGTCGACTCTTTTGTTTGAGGCTTGTTAGAGCGATCGGGGTCTTGGCAATTGGGTGGAGAGCCCCGGTTAAGCCTCGTTACCCTCTGTGAAGCCAGCTCTGAGCTAACAATAGCAGCGGAGCTCCAGATATAGAGACCGGAGCTTTGACAAGTCATCGAAATTCAACCGTATGCAGAGACACTGTGTCTCTCTGAATAGATAAACTAGACTCTTTCCCGAGCCGAGCCATGTGGATTAATAGAGTGTCTATTTGTGTAAATATCTGCTTATCCATCTATTTTGCCCGTCTATTTAGTGAAGCTACTTTGTCTGGCTCATTTCATTAATCTGGCTCGTCTTCAGAAAAATTGTTTCCGGCTCATTTTTAGCTTTGTGGCTTCAATTTTGCATGGATGCATTACAGTGCATTTTCTACCACATACTTACGGTGGCCCTGAGAGCTCACAGCAACTGAAACTATAAGAAAACACATGCAAAAACCCAAAACACAAGCAAATTGAGAAACCATCTTCATCAATTTGACAACACAAGAGCAGCATTTAGAAAACGCGCTGCAAAGACCACAACACAACAGAAGTGTTTCCAGAGGACGATTAAAAGTGATGCACACATCTGGACACGCTTGCGATATTATCAAGTTATTTCGAAATAATGATAATTTCACATTATAACATTCTAAAGATTCCAGCCTGCTAACGTTAGCGGCCGATCAAAAGCATGCTAAAGTTAGCCAGCGATTGGTAGCATGCTAACGTTACGTAACGTTAGCACGCTATGATCGGCCGCTAATGTTAGCCGTCGATCGATAACGTGCTAGCGTTATCGGGCTAGCAAGACCAAGACCAACTCGGTGCCGTTGAGAAAGACTAACTAAAACGTGTATCATTCATTTATTTGATTTGTTTAACTGCAATGTGATTGATATGGGCTAACGCTAGCGGGCTAACCCTAGCGGGCTAAAGCTATATATCATGAAAATATCATTATCATGAAATATCGTGATAATTTCACATTACAATGTGATAACGTGAAATTATCGATCTCTTGAAAAAACGTATAATATCGCAAGCGTGTCCAGACGTGTGCATCACTTTTAAGTGTCCTCTGGAAACACTTCTGTTGTGTTGTGGTCTATTTGCGGCACTTGTTCTTATTGTGTTGTGTTGTGGTCTTTGTATCGCGTTTTCTAAATGATGCACCTGTGTTGTCAAATTGATGAAGATGTTTTCTCCATTTGCTTGTGTTTTGTGTATTTGCTTGTGTTTTCTTAAGTTGCAGTGCTGTGAGCTCTCAGGGCCACCGTAAATACTCAATTACAGACTGTATTGAAACGCTGTGCAGGTGATGGATGATATTTTCAGGATGCATGTGACGCCCTGTGAGCTAAGATTGGCAGGCGGGTTGCCAGTGAGACAGGTGGCATGATGCATGTGAAATATGTCAGTGAGAGGTATTGGATGTTTGACATACATGTGAGGCTCCTGCAGCATGAACAGTATGTCCGCTCTGTGTGGGCGCTGTTCTGACTCCAGGGTTAAATATGGGAGGAAATGATGTCAGTTTGTCACATGTTCATCTGGTTATTCTCTAACTCAAGACGCCTGATTACTTATTCATAAGATCTTGTATCTGCTCACATGTGATGCTGAGGGCCTGGGCTGCAGCGAGCAATTATTTTTATTATCAATTCATTCGTTGATTTATTTACTCGAGTGATTGTTGAGTAGAATAAAATATTAGAAGATGGTGAAAGAAGAAAATGATTTACCTTTTTGCATAATTCATTAATTGACTGATAAAAGCTGTGTCTTTTGTGTATATAGCAAGCCCATGATGTTATAGGGCTTGGCAATAATTCAATACAATAATTTATCGTCTTTCATTGGCACCATATCGTGATAAAAACAAATATTGAGATATTGTAATACAAAGTTACATTGTCTAATTTGATACTAACAACTACTAGGGCTGGGTGATATGACAATATATGTCACCTGAACAATATAAAAATGCTTGTTTATATTTTTGTATAATGTTTGTATCGCAGGGTCAAAAACCAGCGGCTGAATTATTTTAATGCAAGGTTTATGTCATTTAGAAAAATTACAAAGGACAAAAATAGGCTTTATTTATTTATAGACAATTTATTTATTTATATATCGTTATATTGTGATATGAAATACCTTATATCCGGTTAGAAGATGCCATATCGCCCAGCCCTATGATGTTATGATTTTTTGGTGCCACTTTTTGTATTTTCTTTGTGAAAATTTTGCTTTTATCTGAGCTTTATGGGTCCCAATAGATGTGAAAGATCCAAGTAATTTTATACATAGAAGGCTGATTTCTTGGCTTCTTGCACCACTGAGGCCTTTCATAAGAATGAATGGGGCCCCACCTCAAATGCTGCACCTCAAAAGTTCAGTGTGTGTTTGTGAGTTTTCAAGTTGAAATAAGAGTTTCCCACAACCAAAAGACAAATGCAACCTGTGATGAGGGGTCAAAGCAGACATAACCTTGTTTTTAAAGTGTCACAAGCCAAGAAGGTGGGAATCACTGCAATAAAAGCTGCAGACCGGGCCTCCAAATTATTTTGGCCATTTCAATTTTTAATATTTATCAACAAGAACTACACATTTGCTCCACTGAAACAAAAACCCAACATTTTAATTCACCTTAATGTGAAAAAACTGATTTTATTCAATAAGTGGAAGGTTCATTTTATTGGTTTGAAGTTACTGTCTCTTGACTTTGTGTGTATTTCTTCTCTTCCAGCTGGAGATGGAGAAGCTGCAGCTCCAGAGTCTGGAGCAGGAGCACCGCAAGCTGACGGCGCAGCTGAAGGACGAGCGCGAGAAGAACAAGCACATCGTCATGATGTTGGTGCGTGAGTGCAAGCAGCTGGCCACGCGGGTGGTGGAGGAGTCGCAGCGCTTCGACGAGCTGCAGGCTCGTCTGGACGAGGAGAGTCGCACCTCTGGCCGGCTGCAGGACGAGCTGAGCACCGAGCGACAGCGCAGCCAACAGATGGAGGCCAAGATGGAGAAGCAGCTGTCGGAGTTCGACACGGAGCGGGAACAGCTGCGCGCCAGGCTGGGCCGCGAGGAGACGGAGAGCCACGGTCTGCGGCAGCAGGTGGAGCAGCTCAGGACTGAACAGGGCGCCGCGAAGGACGGTGGCGCTCAGGCCCAGCCCGCTGCTGCCGGAGCGGAACCTGCTGCCGCCACCAGCACGCCACCCAAACCTAAAGCGCTGACGTCTGTTTCTGTAGCCACGGAGCCCATCAGCTCTCGAACAGCTTCTTGCCAAACGGACCCGCCCCCCACAGAGGTGGAGGGTCCCAAGAAGAACCCCCTCACCATCCCCGTCAAACCGACCCCCGCCAACTACGTGGGCCTGAGTCTGCCAAAGACGAGCGGCCGGGGGATCGTCCACAGCAGCTCAGGAGGACTGACGCAGACAGAGAACGGCTCGGAGGGACAAGCTCCCCACGGCCTCCCCACCGGAGTCAGCCCCCGCGTCCAGGCGGCCCGCTACAAGTTCCAGGAACAGGACCAAAACGGCACGGCGTCCCAGAGTCCTCCGGCCCGTGACCTCTCCCCCACCAACCGTGACAACTTCGCGGCCAAGCAGCAAGCTCGTCACACGGTCACACAGGTCCTCTCGCGCTTCACCAGCCCTCCAGCAGGAGGCGGCCCCCTGCGTCCAGGCCTGCCCCACTCCGCCTCAGAGGGGGGCCCTTTCCCCGGCCGCCTGAGCCACCCCATTGGCCTCAAGTCGCCCACGGTGGCCAGGATCGACCGGGGAAACCCGCCGCCCATCCCTCCCAAAAAGCCCGGGCTCTCCCAGACCCCCTCTCCTCCTCACCCGCCCATCAAGGGGGTGGGGGACAGCAGCCGCTCCCAAGGGGCGGGGCTAAAACCGGTCACACCCCAGCTGCCGCCCAAACCTGCCCTGGACCTGGTCCCAGCCCTGACGGCCTCTCAGGTGGGTGCCTGCCCCCTCTCCCGCTCCCCGGGGCCCGGCCGGGGCCCTCAGCGTCAGCCGGCAGCAGCATGTGCAGCGTGCCCCCCCGTCATCAGCCCCGCCACCACTGTCAGTAGCCCCTCCTCCATAAACCCCCCCTCCACCTCCTCTTCCATTAGTGCTTCATCCTCCCGTAGCCCCCGAGCCTCAGCAGGCAGCCCCCTGGCAACAGCATCAGGTAACGGGGCTCCTCCATGCTCCACCTCCCTCCAGTCCTCCCCACTGCCTCTTCTCTACAGCTGTCTTTCCCACGGCACTAGCCTAGCCTAGCCTAGCCTAGCATAGCATAGCATAGCATAGCACAGGGATCAGGTCACAGGCAAACCAGTCTAACCACAGGAATAGCACACGGGTCACTTCAGTTTCTGTCTCTGACTCTCTCCCTGAACTCCCTCTCCACATTCTCTCTCTACTCCTCTCTCCTCCTCCCTCTGGGCGCCTCCCGTCTCCCATGTTGTCACGTTAGCTCTGTCGGTGTCAGTATCCACAGACATTGACAACATGTCACTAACATGTGTCTGAACTGTTGCTCAGGGACTTTAGAAGGTTAGCCGTCCCGCAGCAGAAGGAGCATGTCAGGGTGAGTTGAGGCAAGTCAGACGCTTCCCTTCCTACTCAGACGGTTCTCCTCCACCAGTAACCCCTGTCCTCTCTGAAGCTGATGCCAGAGGCTGCTCTCTCCTCCCTCTCCTCCTCCCTCTCCTCCTCCTCCCTCCATCCTCTAGTAGCATGCCATGACAGCTCCTCCACCTCCTGCACTTTTCCCGTTTCAGCTTCCATTAACTTGTGTGTCGTTGATTTTCAGACGTTTTGATATAAATGTTCTTTAAAGCATTTATGTTTTCTTGGTGATTTGCTTTTAGTGCTTATGCTTGGTTGTACGATTTATTACAACTTTGGCATTATTTCTATAGTTTTGGTCGTCATTTCTGTCTTTAACCCATTTAGGCCTAAAACGCCTGGAAAAAATGCCTGTAAAATCTCTGGGCGATTAAAAACAAAAAACAACAACACTAAAACCTGAAGTTCTTCTGGAAATTCAACAGAAGTGTCAACGGCTACTAAATAATAGATTTTTCAGCCTGTGTAGCAGAGAGAAATTAAATTCAAAAAGTATTTGAGAGATTATACCTGTGGCTTTCATGAGAAGTTTGAAGCTTTCATGAGAGTTTATTTGTCCAAACTTTCAATAAAGTTTTTTTTTTTAAATCAACGTGTTGCATTGCAACACTCCCACGTGTATTCTGATGCATTTAATTGGCCACTTGCACTGAAAATAGGTGGGAAAAACTACAAATACTACAAAACGACATACCCACTTTCACGGCTTTAATGGTAGAATGACGCAACAGCGCCCCCGGTTTTAATGGTAGAAATGCGATAATGCTTTCCCGTCTTAAATGGGTTAATAATAAAGAATACAAGTGGTCAGATGGTCAGAGAGGTTTTAAACAAACCCACAGGTTTTAAACTTGTTTCAGGGTCCCCGTTGGTACTGGAAATCCTTGAAAACACTTTAATCATTATGAAGTGCTTGTGGGTTTGATAAGGTGGTGGAAACTGCTCTCAAACAGGTGACACATTTTGAAACATAAAAACCTTGTTGTGAATTAATTTGTCACCTTTCTAAAATACCGTCACTTATTTTGGCTGTTTATGAGCAGGTTAATGCCAGACGAGGTGTCCATTATCACCTCGAAGGGCATTAAAGCACTCACAGCAAGGTCACCTGCCAAAGGAAAGACATTTATTTTTCATCAGCCACAACCTACCTGATAAATATACGTATTTTTGAATAACATAATATATTTTCATATAATGTAGTATATCATATACTTAGTAATATACACTTTTATGTTACTAATATAATAAATATTTAATAATAAAATTATATATATTTTTTTTATATATATAAAACAATTAAATAGTATTTACATATTTTTAAATAACATAATATAATATATCATGATAAGTAATATACACTTTTATGTTACCAATATAATAAATATGTAATAATAAAATTATATATATATATATATATAAAACAATTAAATAGAATAATATATATTATTATATTAATACTATAATAAACATGTAATGGTAAATTATTCAATACCATCAAAACCAAACATTTTCCACAAGTCACAACAACTTTATTTCCCTGTTAACACCTGAGGGTCTGACTAATGCCTGGAACAATCATTTCAATCACATAAACTTCTTATGCAATGAAAACTTTGTTTAAACACTTTTTTTTTTTTTAGAAACTAGGACGAACCTACGATTTTTCTTACATATTTACATTATATTTATATTTTCATGGGAGATGTATCTCGTCCACTCAGCTGATTGAAACTTTTGGCCAGAAATCTAACTTTACGTTGATATCCAAGTTAATATCATTTATTCACCTACACCATCATTAAAGCACGCTGAGATCAAATTTAATGTTGTGAAAAAGTGAAAGAAAAATCAGTATACAGTATAAACAATATGTAATTTAGCACCACTGTAATGTGGTGCAAAAGCTTGAAAATACATCTTGACAAAGCTTAAAATGTGACTTTAGGAAAGGTGTAGAAACCCTTTTATTTAGAAGAGAAAAAAAAGACCAACAGAAGGTTTTCCAATCTGTTTCTTGCCCAGTCTTCTAACCCTTCTTAGTGATGTTTCAGTGCTGTTATTATATATAAAAGAAATGACGACAAAACTTAGAAATACAAGACCAAAGTTGGTAATAAACCGGACTTATCCTGAAATGTTTCTGTGAAATGTGACAAAAAAAATTAGCATTTTTTTAAAAAAGTCCTGCATGCAGATTGAAAAACATAATCAATTTAGTGCTTTGCAGAGAACAAAAGAGCTTAATTCATGTAGAAAACAAATAATTAAGAATGTGGCGCTCCGTTGAAAAATTAACAGTTCTTAAATGTTTTTGTAGCTGAAAATCTCCTCAGATCTGCTGCTGAGGCATCAATAAAACATTGACGCGTGCTGCCCTCCGAGTGTTATTAACTGATTTTTTAAAGTTAGATAAAAGCCTCTTTAAGACTAAATTAATAATAACTTTAATACTAAAAACTGAAAAATAGTGTGAACAGCAGTGTTGCCAACCTTTCGGGGTTTCATTGCATTCGATTGCAGCATCTCCTACTTACAAATCTGTTAAAGCTCTCGAGTAGTTTCGGGGTGAATTCTGCCGTTTTCCCCACATTTATTTATCTCAATTTCAATGCAGCAGGACCACTCTCACCTGTCAGCAAACAGACATGTTTTTGTAGCTTTTTCATGCTGCTCCACCACCCACTGACAGGAATAAAGTGCAACCGTAACAGCTGCCATTATCTGTGTCCTTGAGAAATCTCTGCTGCACTCTTTCTTTTAATCTCTCTCTCACATTCCTGCCCTGAAATTCTTGTTTCTAACTCATTTTTAACCTCTCCAGGTCAGAACAGCCACACATGGTTAAAAGAAGCATCTAGAGTGTTTAGTCAGTAGATGTTTTGTTGAGTTATTAGGCCTTTTTTTCTCTGTTTTAAGTCATCTGTTTAATAATTTAAAATACTGCTGTGTTATTGCACCACTAAGTGTGTATTTCTGTGTTTCCTCTGTGTGAATATTGTGGGTGAAAGATGAATGTTATCCATCATGTCGCCGTTAATCTGATGTGCTGACAGACTCTTTTGTCCCGGCACATGTTGATTATATTACAGTTATTTATTCCAGGCCTGTTGTGGTTAAAAAAAAAACCTGGAAGAGCTTTGGAGGGAAAATCTGCATAATCTTAAGTTAAAAAACAACCAAATAGTTAAAACTTAAATTATTCTACTGATTTTTAATTTTTTTTAATTAAATACCGATATTTCCTGTTTATTGTCGGAATTTAAAAAATATACATCTGTAAAATAACTAAGGTTTTTTTTTTTTTACTGTTATATGACCTTTTTTTTTTAACTTTATTTTATTATTATTATTATTTTTTATTTATTTATTTTTCTGATATATTTATTTATTTCTTTTTACAACCAAATAGTTCAAACTTAAATTATTCTACTGACTTTTACATTTTTTTATTAAATACAGATATTTCCTGTTTATTGTCGGTATTTAAAAAATATACTTCTGTAAAATAACTAACTTTTTTTTTACTGTTATTTGATTGTTTTTTTTAACTTTATTTTATTATTATTTTTATTAATATTTTTCTTTGATTTATTTATTAATTTTTTCTGATTTATTTATTTATTTTTACAACCAAATAGTGCATACAAATATGATTTATTATCACAGTAAACAGTATACAGTCATGGAAAAAATTATTAGACCTCCTTTGTTTTCTTCAATTTCTTGTTCATTTTAATGCCTGGTGCAACTAAAGGTACATTTGTTCGGACAAATATAATGACGACAACAAAAATAGCTCATAAGAGTTTAATTTAAGAGCTGATATCTATATCATATATCTATAATATGTTTAGTATTTTTTGTATTTTTGAATATAATTCACTTACTGTATGAACAAAAAATTGAAAAAGTAATTCTTAATAAATAGGTAAAAAAATCTGGCTTTTACTATACTATTAAAGTTAAAAAAGTTTTAAAAAAATATATACAGTCATGGAAAAAATAATAAAATAACTTGTAACATAATGATTTTCGTTATTATAAAGAAAACCATGGAAAATGTCTAGATATCAGCTCTTAAATTAAACTCTCATGAGCTATTTTTGTTATCATTATATTTGTCCAAACAAGTGTACCTTTAGTTGTACCAGGCATTAAAATTAACAATAAACTGAAGAAAACAAGGGTGATCTGATAATTTTTTCTATGACTGTATGTGAGGAAGAATAAAATGATCTAAAGAAAGACAGTGAATATCTGTTTTTGGGATGTTTCAGATTGTTCTAATTCATGTAAAGCACGCATTTATAATTCTGTGCAGCAATTATTTATGCTTCTTGAATTTCCATTAACGTTAAAACTCTGTCGGACCTCCTGCTGAGTTAATCTGTACGAGCTTGTGTCGTGCAGAAAACTGGGTTTTATTTAAGTCTAATGGTGGTAACAAAATGTTCAAAGATGCCAAATATGTCAAACTGAATTTCACAGAAATGTGCACAAAGTGATGAAAACGATCGGAATGGAATATTTCTGATTAATAATCAACCATAAAATGTATTTTAACATCAAATTAAGCAGCTTTTTAAAATCATACAAGGTACTTAACAGTGTGGAAAACGTCATACATATAAACTAAACATTTAAATTATTATTAAAGTATTATTACATCAAGTTTTATTAAATAAAGATATTTCCAGTATTTTATCAATATTTTGTATTTTTAACTGTTATTTGAAGTTTTTTTTAACTTGATTTTATTATTATTATTATTATTATTATTATTATTATTATTATTATCATCATTTTATTCTTTTTACAGTGTAGCCAACAAGCTAAAATTAATGTGGAGGTCATAAATAACTCATGACCATTTAATCAAATACATTTAATTCTGTTGCCATTTAGCTAAATGAATTCATCTTTTCTTCTTTGGTCTCCTTCAATATCTTCAATTAAGATTGAATTAATCCTATTCCACACTGTCTGGAAATATCATATTGTGTGTATTATAGACTCTAACACTTTATTCCAGCGAGTTAAAGAACAAACCTTAGACTTTTTAGAATCCTTTGCCTTATTTTCTAAACATTTCCCTCATTTCCCTGGCATATCTGGCATCTTTGAAACTTTCGGATCGCCACTTGATCGTGAAATAAATATATAGAGATTTAAACAATGTTTAGCTGCACATCATGAGCTTGCACTTCCTGAAACGTTTATTAACTCCATCATGACCTCCTGCCTGCAGCTCAGACAGCAGAGCCTGTGTGTATGGGCTGAAATGTGTGCCACCAGAAACTGTATTTGAATTGTTTATATTTGAATTTGAATTGCTTAACTTGAATAATTGCATTAAAAAACTTATTTTGAATCACATAATTTGAATTTGTATTGTTCAATTTGAATCATTGCATTGAAAAACTGAATCTGAATTGTAATTTTAAATTTAATTTTTTAGTTTGGAACTGAACATTCCGTTCTCACAATTCAAATTCAGTTCGCAAAAATTTAAATTTTCTGCGATGAACATCCTGGTAGTTGAGGCAGAGCAATCGAGTGCAGATACACAGAGCGCCTCTGCGGCCAATCAGCACCTCCGTTTTCGTTTGTAACGTTTGTTGCCATCCAGTTGCTATAGCGCCTCTTCGGCCAATCAGCACCTCCGTTTTCGTTTGTAACATTTGTTGCTTTCCGGTTGCCATAGCGCCTCTTCGGCCAATCAGCACATCCGTTTTCTGTGCTTGATTGCTCTGCCTACCCGGATGTTCGTCTCAGAAGATTGAAATTGAATTTTGCGATCTGAATTAGAATTGTGAGAACTGAATGTTCAGTTCCGAACTAATAAATTAAATTTCAAATTAGAATTCAGATTCAGTTTTTCAGTGCAATGATTCAATACGAATTCAAATTATGTGATTCAAATTCAGTTTTTTAATGCAATTTTAATGCAAAAATATTAACCATAAAATAAAAGTTGAAATATTTGGGACAAAACATTTTTTTGTTTTTTGTTTGTTTTGTTTTTAAAGAATTATTCAATTGCTTAATGGTCTTGAATGTTAAATTACAGTGAATTCTATGTAAAAAAAAATGCACATAATTTTGCTGAATGTAAAATAATGGTAACCTTCAGTTTTATTGAAGTAAACCTTTAAATTAAATTAAAAAAAAAAGTAAAACCAAATTGTAAGAAAAACATTAATATCGAGGTACATAGTCAAAAATATTGTAGTATTTGATTTTTTTCAATATCGTCCAGACATTGCTGGATAAAAATAGGTTAAAAAAAATCTCACTTATCATCATTCATTCCATTCATTACCATTAACCATTAAAGTAAAAAAAAAACATTATTCAACAGATACATATATTTCAACACAGATATTAAGTGTTATAATTAAGTGATATTCTTAAAGAAATTATCTGTAAAATAAGTTATGGTTATTTACTGCTATTCAAGTTAAGCAATTCAAATATAAATGATTAAAATTCAGTTTCTGGTGGCACATGTTTCAGCCCGTGTGTGTGTGTGTGTGTGTGTGTGTGTGTGTGTGTGTTTGTTTGTGTGAACTGAAGTGTGTTTTCTCTCCTTCCAACCCGTCCACCTTCTGACTCCTTCGCTCTCCGATACTCAGCACTTCTAGAAGCTTCCTCCTCCTCTTCCTCCTGCTCCTCTTCCTCCTCCTAGTTTAACCTGTGCTGCTCCTCCTCCTCCTCCCCCTGCAGGCTGGTGTCCCTCCGTAGTCTCCTCTCTCAGCGGCGGAGGGCCTGCTGCCCTGGACGGCGGGCGCCCCCTGCTCCCCCAAGCTGCTTCCCAGGGAAATGTCACTTTATTGTCAATGCTGCTTAACCAACCAGACCCGACCACCATCACCACCTCCTCCACCACCACCACCTCCACCAACAACACCTCCACCACCACCACCACCACCGCCATGGAGAACAAACCCAACCATCTCGACCAAGACCACCACCTCTACCACAACCACAACCAAACCTCTGCCTTGTTTGCTGCTGCTCAGAACGGACACACAGGTAACAACATTTAATATTATTATTTAACTGGTTCATTTATTGGTACTGCAGGTGTTGTTTTGGGTTGGATATTGTTTGGATTTTAATCATTCCGTTTCCAATTCTTCTGATGGATTATGCTTCTGGATTTCAATCCTTAAAGGGGAATATTTATCAAAAGACAGTGACAGTGCTCTTGATTGGGTGTTATTTTCCAGAAATTTACTGGTAGTTGAGGCAGATCAATCGAGTGCAGATACACAGATCGCCTCTTCGGCCAATCAGCACCTCGGGTTTCCTTTGTAACATTTGTTGCCAGTCGGTAACGACATTTAACATTATTTAAGTGGTTCATTTATTGGTACTGCAGGTATTGTTTTGGGTTGGATATTGTTTGGATTTTAATTATTCCGTTTCCAATTCTTCTGATGGATTATGCTTAACGGTAAAATAAAAGTTGAAATCTGTGGGACAGAATTATTAAATTGCTTAATGGTCTTGAATGTTAAATTATGCCAAAAGAAAAATATGTTAAAAAAATCTGACATCATCATATTAAAGTAAAAAAAACATTAATCAACATATTATTTATATATATATATATATATATATATATATATATATATATATATATAAACACAGATATTAAGTGTTTATTGATATTCTCAAAGAAATTATCTGTAAAATAAGTTACGGATATTTACTGCTATTTGACAGTAAGTGTGCCAGACTTTTTCCATTTTTTTTGTTGTTGTTTTTTTTGACAACATTTTTTTTTATTACAAAAAGGAAGGATTAGGAACTAAATCTACAGCTTTACATCTTCATGTGGGGAAAATGAAAATGTTTAATATTTAAGCAATAATTAAAACAGTGTCTGGATTTATTTTGGTGTCTGATCATCAGGCTCGGAGGTGGATGTGGTGAAACTCCTGACCTTTAAAAAATCGCTGCTATGAAACTGATTGCAGATATTTTCTCAGTATAAGTGATACATTTCTCAAGATAACATGCAAATGAATCAGCAGGCTCCAGTTTTTCTCCTGTGGTGTTTGTGCTGCATTATAAAGTGTAGGTATGTTTCCCCACTGGGAATGTTTCTGTGTGTGGTTTCAGTCGGCGGTCGGCTGGAGGATCGATTTTTAAGAGTAGACTTAAAGGTTTAATCCCTCAGGCTCCTATGGATCCATTGATTGATAGAGAGAGGGTGATACACTAACATGCACACAAAGGTTTCACACATTTGTCCTGAGCATGGCTGATATGAATCACAACAACAAACCTGTGACATTTCTGTTATTATGAGACTTTAATCACAGTGCGTCCTCACCACCTGCTTTCTTATCACAACCAGAGCAGAGACGGGGTCTGAGATCGTCATTTCAGCTAAATTAAACATGATTTTGTGCTTTTGTCGGCTTTTCAGTGAGAAGAAAATGAGACGTTTGTTGTCAGTTTGAATTAAAGATTTCCTCTTGCATGCATTATGACTTGTCCCGCATGCTTTAGTGCAGAAAATTCAGGCTGAGGCTCTGTAGAGGTTCATTATGTGAGGTCTGTGCACGAGGAGTTGTTACATTAAACGCTCACATGGACGAGACAAAGAGAAATGTCGCAAACCTGCAACTGGTTGAAGTGATGCTGGTGACATATTAACTCATTGAACCCCAACAAGCCGTTTCAGCTTGTTTTTTAAACTGTTTTTATTTACTATTTCACTGCAATCTATAGGTCCTGCAGCTCTATGGAATCAGCACAATCATGACTAGACGTGTGGGCAACTCAAAATGTCTTTTCTGTAGAATAACACAGTTATAATGACATAAATCATAAAAAAAAAAAAAGAAAAAAGCTAGTTGGATTTCTCTAATAAATTATTTTTTTAAAAGCCTAATAAAATTGAATTTATAAGACACTTCACAAACTGCCCACAGGTGTCATAAGTACTGGAAAAATATATGTAGTCTCCACATATTGTTCATTATTGAAGTATAGTCATGTTTCCAGCCTCTCCTGTCCTCTCCTTTCTGCTCTGTGTAAGCAGCCTCTCCTGTCCTGTCCTCTCCTTTCTGCTCTGTGTAAGCAGCCTCTCCTGTCCTGTCCTCTCCTCTCTGCTCTGTGTAAACAGCCTCTCCTGTCCTCTCCTCTCTGCTCTGTGTAAGCAGCCTCTCCTGTCCTGTCCTCTCCTCTCTGCTCTGTGTAAACAGCCTCTCCTGCCCTCTCCTCTCAGCTCTGTGTAAACAGCCTCTCCTGTCCTCTCCTCTCGGCTCTGTGTAAACAGCCTCTCCTGTCCAACAGGATCTGGTTAGTACAAACGCTTTATTTTTAGCAACATTTAAATGAAAAATAATGTGATTTTGACAGAAATATCACAATTTTTAAGCTTTTTTTGGTTCCTTTTTCCTTACAGAAACTTTCAGAACCTATGATGCATTCAAGTACCATCTGGAAGTTCAAATGTCAATGATAATGCCTGTTTTTATAGTTTCTTCCTATGATAAATGGTGTATTTTTTCTGTGGTGGGCTTCATAGGATTAATACCGCAGATCATTTTTAAATGTTTAGCACACAGTAGCGTTGCCAAGCAGCTCCTGCATGTGCATCTATAAAGATGCATTGAGAGGACAAAGAGCTGGCGCTGATAAAAGCTCTCCATGTGCGGTTGTAATGTCTGTAATTGTGTGAGCTTCTGCTGATCTCATTATCCGGCTGCCACTGAACGAGATGGACTGTCATGTCAGGGCTCTAACCTCAGCACGCAGCTCAGCCACACAGTCACACATACACAGGATCATTTATGCAAGTAGACCCATTTACACACACGCACACGCACACGCACACACACACACACACACACACACAGGTCTATCAGGATCGGCCTCCCTGCTGAGATGTTTAGTAACACTGTGTCAGTGGAGGAGCGCTGATCCATGAACACGACTAATGCAGCTGAAGGACAGCTGTGCTGAGGGATTATAGGTGGACGTACACAGAGGACACACACACACACACACACACACACACACACACTCACACACACTCACACACACACACACACACACACACAAACACACACTCACGGCCTCTCTCATCAATATTTCAGTGTCCTTTGCCTTTCCTTTACCTCTCTCGTCCTTCATTTCCTTTCCTTTCATATCCCAAACCAACAGACTTGGTTTTTCTTTAAGTTTAAACCACAAAAAGATGTTTTAGTGTTCAGTGTGTAAAATTTGACAACGAGAACATGAAATGTGCACTGACTAACATGCAGTAGGAAGCCAAGAAACAGAGAGGTGAATGTAAAAAAAAATGGCAGTTTGAGATGTTTTATATTCTTTTTTTGCCCGTAACCTAGGGTGTGTGTTTTGCTCACTGTGATGTTATTTTTTAACCGCAATATATTAGATTTTAGATTAGATTTTTTATTTGCACAGTTAGAATTACATAAAATGACAAAGATAACAAATAATGTAAAGTGCAGGTAGAGGCAGAAAACCCAGATCGGCTTATATAGAGCCTCCACCTAAAATGTCATAGCTATACGAAAGTAATAACAAACTGATAAAAGCATAAAAGCATGTATATATGTGCTACTTTATGGAAACAGCACAATCATGACTAGGCGTAGGGAGAACTCAAAAGTGTTTTTTTGTGCAGAATAATGCAGTTATAATGCCATAAATCATGTTTAAAAAGGCTGCAGTTCAGACCAAGAAAATTAGATTTATTACCTTTAATGCAGAATTCACTCTGACTTCTTTCCTGTTTTTCCCCCCAGTGGCTCGATAGTACTTAATGTTCTGCACAGTGATACATATTTGGAACTATTTCTGTATTAGTGGATGTCACATGCAGTAAGTAGAGCGAGCTGAAGGTCTGGGATCAGCACACTCAAGTAGGGACAAGTGGAAAATGTCTTTTGTGCAGTATAGCAGCTATAAGGCCGTAAATAATTAAAAAGTGACCACACGTGTTACCAGGCTCCTGAGGCTTTACATTCAGCTATTTACATTTTAACAACCTGTACTTACATCCTCTCCTCTCTGTGCAGTTCTGTTCAAGATTCACAGAATTTTTGTCACATGACTGTTTGTCATAGCTGAGTCATTCATTGCTTTCCAGTTGCCCTCTGGGGCGCAAAATTTTACGTTTTTTACAGGATCTAGTTCGTGCAAATGGTTCATTTTTTGCAAAATATTAAATGAGACATGTAGAATAAAGCGATTTTGGACACTGTGTAAAATGTAATAATATATTTACAAGATGCTTTCTGTTTTTGTTTAGTTTTTTAGTTTTTATGATGGCAAAATGAATCTGTTTGGGTTTTGGATTGTTGGTTCAACGAAATAAGACCTTTTAATTTGTCAGTTTGGCTGTTTTCACCATTATAGACATTAATAAAGTGTAATTTTACTATTGTTAAATCAAGAAATTAATTTGCGGATAATATTGTAAATAAACACGCTGCTGTGAACCATGTGCATGTTTCATTAGTGGACTTTACCTGTAATTAGATTATTGCTTGAAATTCTTCCCTGGAAAGCAAAATCACATTAGTTCTACTTGATTAAATATCACAGCTTTAAGCTAAGATTTAGAAAAGTTATTTTCCTTACAGAAGCATTTGTCACACAGGAGTTGTTCAGGGACCGTTGGAAAAGTTAAAATTTTCTGATTATTTCTGTTTTTACAGTTTGTAGCTACGAGAATTAATGTAATTTTGGGTTTTTTATTTATTATTATATATATTTTTAAGTGAATATGCTTTTCAACCCTGCCTGCCAGTTTTGTGGCATTTTGAGTGAACATTGTTCCACTGTTTTCTTCCCCTGTGGCTCCATGGTACTTGATGTTCTGTACAGTGATACATATTTGAAACTATTTCTGTATTAGATGTCACATGCAGCAGAGCGAGCTGCAGCTCTGTCCCACTTCTGCTTTGTTTCACTCGCTTTTAATGTTCAGTGTCATTTCTCTTCAAAGCGTTTCTTTCATCAGTTTTCCTGGAAAGCTGCAACATTTTCTGGGGATTTCTGTCCAAGATAAATGGATAGTGGAGAGTAAAATACAATAAAAAATGTGTCATTTTAAGGCAGATAAAAGGCCGCCTCTGTGGCTAAGACTCATGGGAAATGTAGTCATTGAATGCAAAGACACTTCTTGTTGATTTATCTTTGCAATTTCAGTTGCTGCTCGTTTTTCAATCGAGTTCAGATATAGATTTTATTTATTTTTTTAAGAATGCTGCAGGACTGTATCATGTTTAATCTTTTTGTAACAACCAATGAAAGACAACATATTGTCAGGATTATTTTTTTCCATATCGTCCAGCCCTTGCTTAGGTGTTATATACACTGTATAAAAAAAAAGTTATTTTCCAGGGTTTTTATTGTTTTTTCTACATAAAGCGCAAATGCCAAACTGTTTTTTTTTTTACAGTTAAACCTTAAATTGAATGTAAGAAAAAATTGAATGACACAACAAAACAAAAAAAAGTTAAATATATTTTATATATATATGTTGAATAATGTTATTGTTTTTTACTTTAATATGACGATAAGTCAGAATTATAATTTTTTTTACCATTTTTTGTTTTGTTTTTAATTTTTTTCATATATTTTATATATATATATATATATAAATACAGATGTTTACTGTTTATTCATATTTTTAAATAAATTATCTGTTAAATAAGTTACAGTTATTTGCTGCCAGACTTTTT